>NC_091119.1:127661960-127971126 GCF_040183065.1 Periplaneta americana
GTGTAGAAAAACGATTAACATATCATACAAAATAACGGGTATTAATGGAAAAATATATGTAAAGAAAATATCTAAGGAAATAGACATTATTTTACATTAATAACAGGGATTTATGGCCAAAATTATATGAAAATGCCTAAAAATTGACTGAATTAAACAAAAGATGCTCTTACGAGTTGAAACAGGCAGAAAATGCAAAAAAATGCCCTAACAAATATGTCTTAAAACACTCAGTTTATCACATAACATATAAATACAAAAGCAGCTATGTTTCTGGGTTACTAGAAAAAAGATGCAATTTCATCACAATACTAGCCCTAATCATTACTGCCACGTCAACGACAATCTACGACGTCAAGCAAAATAAGAACTACTAGGCCTAGCCTAGTATTCAGATTATGAGAAGAAAATAGAAATAGATGGGACACACATTATTGCGCAAGAAACAGGATTCTTGCTGTGGAGAGGTAGACGCTGTTACAGACTCCAAAAGAAACGAGGGAAAGAGGAAGAACGAAAATATCATGAAGAGGCGAGAAAGAGGGGAAAGACATTGAGAGAACTAACGGCTCTAGCTAGAAATGGGCTCTGATGACAATGATGATATATTCCTTTTCACTGTTTAAATTATTATTATTATTATTATTATTATTATTATTACTATTATTATTATTATTATTATTATTATAACATTTAGCAGCGATCTCGGATAGGGAGAACACACGTTACTGACACAGCGGGAAAAGCATGGATAGCGTTACACTTTGTGATGAGGGTACTAAGAAAAGGCTCTGATAAATCCAAAGAGATAGCATATAAGTCACTAGTTCGTCCAGTAATGGAATATGGTGCTGCATGTTGGGATCCTTACAGATTAGAACAAATTAAGACACTGGAAAATACTAAAAAACGGGCTCTCAAGCGTTGTCGTAATAATTCAGCATTAAAATGGGACACACTCACGGACAGGAGAACGCGAATTCGATTATGCGCAATGTTCAAAACATACAGAGGTGAGCCTGCCTGGAGAGAAATAAAAAATAGGTTGCAGCCGTCAAATTACTCTTCAAGGAACGACCACTCATATAAATTGAGAGAAAGAAGACAGAGGACGGACACTGGAAAGTTTTCTTTTCTCAATCGTACTATCAGGTTCTGAATGGCTTTACCAATAACCAAAAATGTATTTAAAAATAGGCTTAAGGACTTTACTAATAGACGGTAGTATATTATACACACTATTTAAAGGGTGTAATTGATATTTTGTTAATTGAAGTGTTGTATCAGTGAAAAAGTGCGTTGTATCAGTGAAGTGTGTTGAGTAAGTGAAGTGTGTTTGTGTCAGTGAAGTTTTATAGTTTATAGTGGCAGTGCAAAGTATTTGAACAGTGAAATGTTTTTGAAGTGTTAGTGAAATAAGGATAGTATCAGTGAAATGTAGCGTAGTTCCAGTGCAGTGAGTTGGCAGCGAAATGAGTGTAGTGCATAAAGGTACTTGTGCAGGTTTGAACATATACTCGTACGTTTTTAGTTGAACTTAGGGTTAAGATACAAATTAGATTTACTTTAAATGTTGTTTTAAGATGCTCCCTATTATTATTATTTTTTTATTATTATTATTATTATTATTATTATTATTTGTATTTTTATTAATTGTGTTTATTATTAATTGTCATTATTGAATGTAATTAGTTACCACTGCCACCGGGTATATACCTATTTGCAGTGTGAATAAATACATACATATATACATTATTATTATTATTATTATTATTATTATTATTATTATTATATAAATTCATAATATCTTAATTACCTACCCAGAAAAAATTATAATTTACTTATTATTATAATTTTTAATGTAAGGAAAAAGGAGCTTACGCCTTGGGTTTAAAGATTTTCTAAATGAAAGGTAAAGAAAAAAAAAAAACAGTTGCGTATAAGGTTGCTTTCTATTCGGTATATAACTTGTTTCCAATAATATTTTTATTGCATTCACTATGCGTAGGCCTACTGTAACTCAAAGAAAATGACAATGTAAAATTATGTACAAATCTATAGATCTTTATCTGTCTCACAGTTTGTACGGCACAGTTTCAAGAGATACACTTCTGTTTTTCAACGTTCGAGATATTAGTATCAACACAAGGTTGTAATCCAAAAGTCCTCCTTATGAACACAACATGTGGAAGCATAAAATCTCATACGTGTAGCCTATTTATGCATGAAGCAATCTCATACGAGTTTGCAATTATTTTCAAACTAAAAGAATGTTATGCAAAGACATGAAAAGCTTTTAGATCGAGAAGTAACAACCGTGGTTATGGACATGGTACACAAGTAATGTTGACATGGTAACAGTGAAGGAAAAAGAAGTGGAAGGGGGGAGAGAGAGGCGGGAATGGGGAATGTGTTGAGGGTTGATTGAAGGAAGAGTGGTGATGGTGGTGGTGGTGGTGGTGGTGGGTGAAATGTTGTTAGTTTTCTTACATAATGAATTGTTGACGTGGATTTTGATGTACCCTGTGATTACGGGTTTATCGCCTAGTCATGTCCGATACATAGATCTTTATAAACTGCGTGTACACACATTGGATAATAAAAATGAACCAAGGTAGACATAGCATTCCACAACCCCAGAGTTCAATACTACCAAAGGTTCAGACGTAGGTCAGGTTCCAGTTTGAGCAGAAAGAACTGAATTATCTTTTCATCTTGTCTAGGTCTTCCAATATTCCTACATCGTAATGGTTAGTAGTTCAGCATTATTTTTGCAAGTCTGTCTTCATCCATCCTTAATACATTCATATTCATATCAATTTATTTTCTGATTCGTGATCATATGAATTAAATTTTAGACGTTTAATTGTCTTCATATGTCAATGTTTCTGTGGTAGTGGAGAAGATTATATCTAGCTATTGATAACAAAAATCTCTTCTCGGCATATTCTGTTTTTCTTTTTTATCAGATGTATTCATTGTACAGTTTGTACAGTTGTAGTTAAACATTAGAAGTGCAATCAATATACAGGCTGTAAGGGATATAAGTGCCGTCCTTTTCACAGTCGTCGGGGACGGTCTACAAGATCAAAAAATGTCCATACAACACAGGGTCAAAACTTGATAGTTTTCCCAGAAAAAATTTTCTTTTCTTATTTTATTTGCGTTATACTGCTTATATCATTAAAAAATTACGAAAACAATTACATCAGTAGGTATATCTAGCAAAGAGTTAATATTAGTGTAAATAAATATTTGTGTGCTATTACGTTTTCGTGAAATTAAATAAAAATGCATGCTTAAATTTGTTAATATTCTGGCGTGAGAAACGTGGCAACGTGTAACTTGCATTCCTTTTAGAGGCTTCTTTCTCAATGTCCTTTTATAGTACCGCATATTTTTCTATTTTTTTTTTTTTAATTTAAGGTTTACTCTTCATTAGAATCAGTACGAGACGTTATATTTTCGAAGTTCTGAGCTCTGCACTTATTGAAGAATAGAGAGATTGAAAGTTATTTCGAAAACAAGCATTCAAACGCATCTCAGAGGGCAGTGATGAGTAGAACGTGGGCTAGGGTAGAGTGAATTCACCTATTATAATTTTCTGAAGTATAGGAGCATTTAGATTGCCACTACAACTTATACTATATTACTGCGTTGTTGCTATAATATTTGCCGTCCACACTTCTGGAGTAACGGTTAGCGCGTCTGGGCGCGAAACCAGATAGCCCGGGTTCGATTCCCAGTCGGGGCAAGTTACCTGGTTGAGGTTTTTTTTCCGGAGTTTTCCCTCAACCCAATATGAGCAAATGCTGCTAACTTTCGGTGGTGGACCCCGGACTCATTTCACCGGCATTATCACGTTCATCTCATTCAGACGCTAAAAAAACTTGAGATGTTGATAAAGCATCGTAAAATAACCTACTAAAATAAAAAATATAATACATGCCATTATAATAATAAAGAGATTGTGCAGGTACCTTGAAAGACAGTTTTTTTTTATTTTAGTTGGTTATTTAACGACGCTGTATCAACTACTAGGTTATTTAGCACCGATGAAATTGGTGATAGCGAGATTATATTTGGCGAGATGAGGCCGAGGATTCGCCATAGATTACCTTGCATTCACATTACGGTTGGGGAAAATCTCGAGAAAACCAAACCAGGTAATCAGTCCAAGTGGGGATCGAACCCGCGCCCGAACGCAACTTCAGACCGGCAGGCAAGCTCCTTAACCAACTGAGCCACGCCGGTGGCTTGAAAGAGCGTTGGATAAAATAAATTATTAAAATGAAATTTTATAAATTATGGGTGTAAATGTTGAATGAGATGTGGAAATGATGATGGTGATGGTGATAATGATGATGATGATGATAATTCTTTGTCTTCTTTTAACTCCTACTCTTGACACCGACTTACAAACCAATGGCCACGGGCTAGCTCAGGGGGTAACACATTTTCCTGCTGATCGAACTGTGCTCGAGCCTGAGTTCAATACCCACTTGGGATGATTTCCTGGTTGAGTTTTTTCCTCCCAAGTTTCTCCAACTGTAAGACGAGTATCCGGTAATACATGGCGAATTCTTGGCCCTATTTAACAAAATACCATCTCGCTATCACCAATTTCGAAGACTCTAATAATTCAGTAGTTGACACAGCGTTGTTAAATAATCCACTACAAGCCAATGTGATGTAGAATAGGGTAGGCCCTATATCACTGAACCACTTACTATACAGACACACATTGTGGATCTAAGCACGGCACAGAGCCACCTCTGAGACAACACAGGACAGCACATGATAAGGGATAAACACTCAGTCTCGTGTATAGAATATAAATAACTTCCAATACCCATGCCGGAAATCAAACGATGGACCGCTTGGATAGAAAGCGCGTACATAAGCTATATAATAATAATAATAATAATAATAATAATAATAATAATATTAGTAATAATAATATCATAGTAATAATAATAGTAATAATAATATCATTATTATTATTATTATTATTATTATTATTATTATTATTATACAGACCATGAAGGGCTAAGCCGGCTGCTCACCTCAAGTCTGAATGTCTCAGGAGAGATTTTTTTTAGTAGGTTATTTTCGACGCTTTATCAACATCTTAGATTATTTAGCGTCTGAATGAGATGAAGGTGTTAACGCCGTTGAAATGAGTCCGGGGTCCAGCACCGAAAGTTACCCAGAATTGCTCATATTGGGTTGAGGGAAAACTCCGAAAAAAAAAACCCTCTACCAGGTAACTTACCCCGACCGGGAATCGAACCCGAGCCACCTGGTTTCGCGGCCAGACACACTAACCGTTACTCCACAGGTGTGGACTGAGGAGAAACGAATGATCATTCAAGAAGAGCGGGGATAATATGTAATCAGCACGATTCTCCCAGCCGTTACAGCTAGTTTTCGAAAACGGATTTCGCTACCTATTGTAGTTCCCAAAGTTCATCACGTTGCTGGGTGGGCACCGGTCACATTCATTGGTCAAAATTTCATGAGAAAATTCGTTCCCTATGAGGACTCGTATTAACGCTCATTCTGTAAAGCGAGTTCAGGCTTGAAGTCTTAGACCACGATGCTACGGCGCATAATAATAATAATAATAATAATAATAATAATAATAATAATAATAGTAATAATAATAATAATAATTATTATTATTATTATTATTATTATTATGATAATGATGATGATTTGTCGCCAAACTGATCTTTTTTTTCCACACTTATGGAGATGATCATAAAATAATATCTATGAATCTGTGATGCCATAAAACAAATCAGAAATTAGAAAGAAATGCAATTTAAATAGCCTATGTATGAAATCACATTAGAAATTCGTTAACTTCTCAACAGTTTAATGCTCCTAATACTTCGCGAGGAATCAGTAGAAAAACTATAAATTTTGCTTAAACTGAGTTGAATGTAATACCAGAAATAACGAGCAAGATAACTTCGCGTGTGCAGCAGAGGCAGAAATAGACGGACGAGCAGTCAGGAAGAATACGTGCGCGCACTGTCGTTCTTATCGACAGGTGCGCCAGTCTCGAGACGTAGCTGACTGTACCATATAGCAGACATCCGTCCGGCCTTCAGACAACTTTCATCCCTTCGATAATCGAAGGGCAGCTTATATGTGGCGCAGTGGACGCAATAGCGGCCTACCTCCCATTTCACTAATTCCGCGAAATCGGCGTGCTAAAAAATCCACGCTGAGGTAACATATCTCATGCATGCAGTCATTCCTGCGTCCGTTTACATTACAAATCATGCATTGTGATGAGGAGGCGGTGACATACGATCGAGTGCAGCGCCACTACAGACGATCACAGCTGTCGACAACTGTACGACTCCTAAGAGACATAATATGTAGCTATGTCCATATTATGGACAAATAGGCCTACCTTAAAAGTTCCTCACTAGGTATCTAGGTTTCTCTTCAATTTTATTGGTCTTCATTCATTTCGAAAATAGCTTCAAAATTAGGCTAAAGATGTCTTTTGAAACTTTCCAACAAACATGAAAACTTCATATTTTCTAATATTTACTTTATCTGGCTAGTTAGCTAGATAACTAACTGTACAACTAAATACATAGTTAACTAAGCTGAATTAAACTAACTACGAGCTACGTAACAAATGCCTAGCTAACTATAATCTTAGTTTTCTAACAAAATACCGGTACTTATCTAGTTAAATTGCAGCTAAATAAATAGATGGATGGATCGATAGAGGGACAAACGACAATCAGATAGACACATAGATAGATAGATAGATAGATAGATAGATAGATAGATAGATAGATAGATAGATAGATAGATAGATAGATAGATAGATAGATAGATAGATAGATAGATAGATAGATAGATAGATGTTATATTTTTTACCCTACTTACCGACCAAATCCCCTCAACTAATTTGGATGATACAGAAATGGAATAGTGATCAACTGAAAATGTTATGGTAAGTAGATAGATATTTTCGTAGGAAATCTATCCCTCTGTCTTGTCTACCTAACGAGCGTAATATACTGTAGTTCTATACTTACAATGATGTAGCAATAAGAATGGGTGTGTTTAAACTGGAAGGTTCAGGGTTCGATTCTAGTAACCTATCAATTTTGTCATCTGGAAACAAAGCGGTCGGAGCGTAATGCTGACTAAATAATCTACTCCTGCTATCTAGGTTGCGAAAGCATGAGAAGTCCTGTCTTCTCCGGGCCCGCACGACGGACACTTTTACCTTTTCACAATAACACAAAATTCCATGCATTATGTAATTACGAGAAACCTAATTTCATATGAGCCTGTCGTTTAACGTTGCTTGAAAGTTGAACAATTTGCATTTCCTGCAACCTTACATCAGTTTCGCTAATACAAGGAAAAATCGTGACGATGTGAATGCATCTGACACTATGACGTCATAGTTGTGGAGACGTTGTCGCTTACGTAACCATGAGCAATTAAGTGCTGCATAAATAGAGATTCATGTTTTATAACACTGGGCGCGCTGTTTAATTACCACCACGTACTTAAACGACAGTTTCTGACCGAGTTCTGGAATTATTATAACGGGGTGTCTTCTTAGACGTAGGACCAGAGTTACGAGTAGGTTTTAATTATCATTTGTTAATTCCATACTCATAATGTTGGGTAATTTGGCAGAAATTAAGGTAGGCAAGGCGCCTGCGAGTCACCGGTGCAGCTGAGGGATAAGCAGCTGATCTCGGTCTCGACTGAGATAATTTTACACGTGATGTAACGTCATTAAATAACTAATTGAGAAAGGTACTTCACAGTTAGGTAAAACTTTATTTAGGCTTATTATGTAGTTAGAAAATAATTCATTATTTGCTTCGGTAGGCCTATTAGCCAAACAGTCAACTAAATAACTAATGAGATTGGTATATAGCTATTTAGTTTATGAGCTAAATATTTATTTAGCAGTTGCCTAACTATTTATTTAATGACATGGATATTTAGCTAGTAATGTAGCTACGTACATACTAGTTGGCTAGGTAGATATTTGTGTAGCTTGCTAGGTAGCTAGTTATTTATTCAGTTAGTTAACAGGCTAGTTAGATTCATGTAGTAATTTAGTTAGCTAGCTGGTTATTATTTAGTTAGTACTCTACATATTTAGCTGGTTAGATAGGTTATAGTTGAATAGGAAGGTTTATTTAGTTTGCTGGGTAACTATTTTTTTCAGTGAACAAGCTAGTTAGATTCAGTCAGTTATTTAGGTAGCTAGCTGGTTATTATTTATTTAGTAAGCTAGATGTTTAGCTAGTTGGATAGGTTATGGTTGGCTAGGAAGGTTTATTCAGTTTGCTGGGTAACTATTTTTTTCAGTGAACACACTAGTTAGATTCAGCTATTTATTTAGTTAGCTAGCTGGTTTTTATTTAGTTAGTAAGCTAGATATTTAGCTAGTTAGATACGTACGGTAGGTTATAGTTGACTAGGAAGGTTTATTTGGTTTACTGAGTAACTATTTATTTATTCAGTTAGTTAACAGGCTAGTTAGCTAGTTACTTATTTAGTTAGCTAGCTGGTTATTATTTAGTTAGTAAGCTAGATATTTAGCTAGTTATATTCGTACAGTAGGTTATAGACTAGCAAGGTTTATTTAGCTTGCTGGGTAACTATTTATTTATTCAGTTAGTTAAGAGGCTAGTTAGCTAGTTAGTTATTTAGTTATCTAGCTGGTTATTATTTAGTTAGTAAGCTAGATATTTAACTAGTTAGATAGGTTATAGCTGACTAGGAAGGTTTATTTATTTTGCTGGGTAACTATTTTTTCAGTGAACAAGCTAGTTAGATTCAGTCAGTTATTTAGGTAGCTAGCTGGTTATTATTTATTTAGTAAGCTAGATACTTAGCTACTAGCTAGATACGTACAGTACGTTATAGTAGGCTAGGAAGGTTTATTTAATTTGCTGAGTAACTATTTATTTATTCAGTTAGTAAACTAGATATTAGCTAATTAGATAGGTTACAGTTGACTAGGAACGATTATTTAGTTTGCTGGGTAACTATTTATTTTTTCAGTTAGTTAACAGGCTAGTTAGATTCAGCTATTATTTAGTTAGCTAACTGGTTATTATTTTAGTTGGTAGTTAGATAAATTTATCAGTGAGCTAGTTATTTACTTACCTAACTGCTAGTTATTTAGTCAATAAGGTAGATATTTAACTAGGTATTTAGTTGACTAGGTAAGTAGTTATTTAGTTTGCTAGGTATTTGTTCAGTTAACTGGCTAGCGAGATAATTAGTTAGTCAGCTAATTATTTACTTAGCGGACTGGCTATTTAGTTAGTGAGCTGTATCTTTGGGTGGTTAGACAGCTAGGTATTTAGTTAGCTAGATAGGTATCTATTTGTTTGCTAAATATCCAGGTATTTAGTCTGTCAACTGGCTAGCTAGATAACTAGCCACCTAGCTAGATATTTACTTATCTAACTGGCTAGCTAATTAGCCAGTAAGTAGGTATTTAAATAAGTAGTTAGGTATTTAGTTAGCTAGATATATATTTATTAATTTGCTAAGAAGCTAGATATTTATTCAGTTAACTGGCTAGCTAGGTAATTAACAGTTGGCTAGATATGAGTTACTATTGGATCTCATTGCATAGAGATCACTGTCATGAGTTCAATTTATGCTGAGGGTATGGATGACTCTTTAAGGGGATGTTTCCTTGATAGAGAAGAAGTGAAGTTAGAATTCTCGTGTCGTGGATATGTGGCTCGTAAACCATATTCCTGAAAGAGAGGCCCCGGGAAGAATTTTCACCTACTTTCCATTGACGTCAAAATTTGGAGATAGCAAAATGGGCTCAAATGGCTGGCCTAAATGTGCGCGAATTTGTTTCCCAGTTCACCTATAAATGATCCATATTATAGCATGTTAATTCGTTGTTAGTGATGTCTTCTCGATAGTTCAGCGTAATTCTTATTCTACACCAAGGAAGTCCCACGTTCCTTAAATAATAGGTGGGAAAATACCTAACTATGGTTTTAAGAGCATATCTAAAAAAAAAAAAAAAAAAAAAGTGGCATGTATTTTGTTTCTGAAAGTGTTGACTCCAACTCTTTTGACTATGTCAAATTTATTCCATCTTTGGTGAGCAAACTATCTCCCGACCGAAAAGCGGTAACATTATTACTCCGCACGAGTAATTGTGTAGTATATGTGGAAATCTCGGCCAGTCAGAGATTACGTCAGGGCAGAAGCCAATTTAAAAAAAGTACCCAATATGTTAAGAAGTGCTAGTATGCACCAAAACAAGAGAATAATGTCTAATAAACATATGTCCTACAACACATACTTTCTGAGATCTGAATACTTGTTCATAGGAGTTGCTCAATGTGACGTCCATTCATGGCAATGCATTCCTCTGCACTTCCGCGTAAGGAATCACGCACTCTTTGAAATTTGTTTTAATACGTTAATAAAAAAACTCCTGATAACGATCCCCAATTAATCTCTATGTTGCACGTATGGTCCTATTAATCTATCACCAAGAAAGCCTGCCCATAAGTTGATTAAGAATCGGTGCTGATGCCTTGTTTATTCAACTGTAGAGGGATTTTCATCATTCTACACATGCTGATTACGAAAATTTACAACACCATCTCTGCTGAACCCCGCTCATATCCGCAACCAGACTTTTGTTTTCAGTATTCCTAGTGACGTATCAGTATTCCATGCCAGGGGTATCAATTACGATATGATTATCTAGTAGTCTACTGTATTGTAGGGCAGAGAAATGCATTGTCATGAATGGACGTCACATTGAACACCTCCTATGAACAAGTGTTCAAATCTCAGAAAGAATGTGTTGTAGGACCCATGTTTATTAGACATTATTTTCTTGTTTTGATGCATACCTTAATTCCTTCCTTAAGGAGATTCAAGAATAACTTAAAAGTTGTGTATAAAGTGCAAATTTAAATTAAGGTGACATTTAACATTTAATTTTTTAAGGTGACATGTATTTAATTAGCCTGACAAGTTACTCCCTTGGTTTGAATTGTAAATTATTTAAAAATAGCGTGTAAGAGGGCCTTAGACTAGAAATGTTTAGCTTAAATGTAGTTCTGTTTATAAGTATGCATAAGGGTGTAATTATTTGTCTTATTTGAACGGTTGTATCAGTGAAGCGAAGTGAGTCAGTGAAGTTATGGTTTTAAAGTGCAGTGAATACTTCCGATCAGTGATAATTTACAGCGTCAATGACATTTGTTCTATAGTGTCAGTGAAATGTGTCCTAAAGTGTCAGTGAAATGCGTCATAGTGCCACTACAGTGAGTGAGATGAGAGTAAAGTGAAAGACTATTGAAACTTATGTAGGGCCTATACATATGTAGGTTGTATTGTAAAATTAGGTTATTTCATGTTTTATTATTAATTGTAATTATTGTGTTAAGTTGTATTGTGTATTCTTATTGTATTGTGTATATAATTGTACTGTGTATTGTATTATTGTATTGTGTATTGTTTATATTGTGTATACCACTGCCACCGGGTGCTTGCCCACTTGCAGTGTAAAATAAATACATACATACTTACATCACCTAAAATATTGGATTTTTTATAACACTCTGTATAGCTACAACGACTAGCGAAAACTTACGCATTAATTAATAATATACATATGTATTCTTGAGTGACAAAGTTCTTATGCACCAAGGACAGTTCAGTAACAGTATGAAAGAAGTGGGTGATTGCTCATAATACATATCTGGAGATAATTTCCAATAATTCATGTGTTGCAAATATGTTCAGCTAGCAGTCATTATGCATGAAATAGTAGCGCAAAGATCTCATTTGTTTTATTGCATTGAATAAAGACAGTTACGGTTTGCTTTGCATACAACGTGGCTGTCAAAGTGTTCTCTGTGAAGTATCTAACTTATGTACCCGTCATGTACACCCATAATACAGCAACAGAACCTTCCTACGAGGCATTCACTTTGTAACGGGCAGATACGCCACTACTGCACTCATCCGCGTATGAGAGTCTATTGGATGGCTTTAGCCTGCACACAGTGAAGGCAAACCTGACTTTAATTCTTCAAATTACTATCATGGGGCCACAGGATGAAAACATCTTTCAAATAAAACGTAATAAATGTGTTGCCAAAAAACCTCCTCCACCCGTCAGCGTACGTGAATAGAGGGGAAAGCCGTATACAAACATTTCTGTTGCAAGCCTATGATTTTTCTGTCTAGTTACTGCATTGGGTTGCTGTGGAAACTAAACAAGAGAAGTATGATGCATTGTTGTTATCGTGTTGCGTGTGTATAAATATAAATCTTACTGATTGTGTACGCGTTCGTCTCAAATGATATCCCTACAAGATCAAGTTAGTAACAAAACACAAACATTTATTCCAAATATAAAATGCAGCCAATTCTAATGGATGAGTAATCACATAGTTTAATCTTGAGTGAAATCGTGTTTTAATGTAACACGGCAAGAGAACATTTCTTCGTTTGTCACTGAATGAATGGATCTAAAACTCATAGGCTATTCTCAAACTTTTATCAACAGTAATCTCACTAAAGGTTTTGATTTATCTAGAGAAAATCAAAACTCGAGTGGGAATTAATTGACTGTTACACGATTAAAAGAAAGTACCATATAAAGATTAGAAATAACCAAGTACTTCAATACAATAAAATATTAATTGACTTACGAAAATACAACTGTCTTCAAATGTATTACTGTACCATCTCAACATTACAAATATTACACTAGATGGCAATAGTGTGTTATGATTAGCTGTTTTCTTGTTATCAGTTGTGCCAACTATGGAATCTTTATTGAACTCTGTGGACGGTTACTAGTCAAGAAGGCTTTGTTGATTCAGTTTCATTTTCATTAAAACAGTTGCATTCCACTCCAATTATCCGGATCCCAGTAATCAACCTCACTTGACAGATGATTTTCAATAAATCTTAGTATTAAACAATCTCTGATACGTGACTATCCATAATATCATATAGCAGAAGCTATAACATAATCTAAATGATATAAACAAGTGTTAGAAAAGTTGTAATTAGGAATGATGAAATAAAAAATAAACATGAATAATTTTAAAAGGAACAATTATTGAAAGTACAATTTTCAAATTTGAATGTTTTTGTTTTTGTTTTTTTTTATTTTATTGGGTTATTTTACGACGCTATATCAACATCTAGGTTATTTAGCGTCTGAATGAAATGACGGTGATAATGCCGGTGAAATGAGTCCGAGGTCCAACACCGAAAGTTACCCAGCATTTGCTCGTATTGGATTGAGGGAAAATCCCGGAAAATACCTCAACCAGATAACTTGCCCTGACCGGGATTCGAACCCGGGCCATCTGGTTTCGCAGCCAGACGCGCTGACCGTTACTCCACAGGTGTAGACTTGTTGTTGGTGGTTCAGTTGATGTTATATTAGACGTGTGCGTAAAAGAAGTGGAACTCGTTGATGTACATGGTGTATTCCTCAACTTATTCAGCATTTCCGAATGGTTCTCTTCATTTATTTGTAAATAGGGTTTCAGGGAAGATGCATAGCTATGGCCAGTGATCTTTATTAATTCTTGTTCTTGAATGCCAATGCGAGCCATATTTGAAACTGCTGTGCATCGACTGGAGTGTTTTGTAATTTTCTGTTTTGTGGCCTACAGACCAGTGAAGTTTGAAATATTGGCAAACAAAGAAACAAATGCTAGGATAGTGATAAAAACAAACAAATGCTAGGGAAGCGATAAAATTAAACAAATGCTAGGAACGCGATGAAATTGTGCGGTAAGCAGCCATGATTGGTTGAAAGACGTCTTTTCGTACCGTTTTATTGGTCAAAAGTAGTATGACGTAGTAAAAATGTAATAGTCTATGAAAGATGTACTTATTTTATTTAGGCAATGCCACGAAAGTTCCGTGCCGTAGCTGCGAAGTTTAAGGCATCATAAACTGAATATTCACTGGTTCGAATCTTCACGGGGGAGACATTTTCTTATAAAATCTCCAGTAGTGTATGGGACCCGTGCCGGCCCAATATCGTGATGAAATTGGGGAATTGCGATAGTTAGTGAAATCCGATTACGAAAAAAGCTATAACGGCTAAGGGGATTATCGTACTAACCACACAATAACTCTGTTATGGTTGGATGATCGTTCACCTCTGGTGAGGCATGTGGAAGTGAGACCAGCAGTCCCTAGTTACGCGGAGGTCTAAGCTTGTGGGGGATGTCTACTGTCCAACTTTCCATGAAGGTGCAAAAGGTTATCAAATCATTTATCGGTATCCAAACGCAATCACCTGTTTGCATTAGCACATGGGATTACATTAATGAATTATTTTATACTGTAATCGAATTTCACCCTTAACTGTTTATGCTGGAGTATAATAATGATATCGAAAGACGTGAGTATAGTCTAAACTGACAGGAGTTTCATGTACTACCATTCATAAAATATCACACCGTAAAATACGTGACACATTTATGGAAAAACTGGAAGGGAAAGGGTAAAAGTAAATATGGCGTTATTTCACTTGCATTTTTCTTAAACAAATATCAAAATATTTGCACGTTTACCCCCTCCTATCCTGTATAGCTGTTTTATTAATTTTAAATTAAGTTTTTTAAAGCAGACTGGATGACAAAATCCTCTCAACCGAATAATAGCAGGCATTTCCCATATGGAATTCTTTCTATAAGAGGCAAATATGTCAGTTTCACAATAATCAAATCCTTGTACCCTTAGACGAAAATCGAACCAATGATCTTGGGTTACAAATAAAGAGTAGAGCATAAACATCTAACGGTTTAAAAAAATGACTTTAGGACAAATTTTTAAGGAATTTACTATTAGTTAACTTCTGAATTACTGCTTGAAAACAATATCCATGGACCGTCCATCCTAATTCTGCGAACATTGTTGCATTCTAGCAGAAATTGCAATTCAAAACAGTGAGGCGTTATGCCTTGCTGTGTACTTCCCAATCTAATAATAAATCTCTTTAGGTCAAATTCACATAACTGTTTACCATTTCGCATGGCAAAGACATACTGCTCCATCGTGGTCGAATGAATTCAAAACTAGACCTTTTATGTTTTTTTTTTCAAGGTCTACAACGTGAGATATAAAGAGTGCGTCAGAAAGAACGGATGGATTTGAAACTACTGATACGCAGCTAGGGGAGGGATACAGTGAGGGGGACCACGACTGTTGGTTCAGCCAGAGAATGCAGTTTCAGTTGAGAACATGGTGTTGGTCTGACGTACAATGTGCTTTCATCGAAGAGACATTTTTGAAAAATGAAGAGTCTGTTATCGTCACTCAGGATTCATTTCTACATCGGATGTCACGCTAGGATTCCAACTCGGAATACAATTTTGCGGTGAGTGGCTTCATTTCGTATCACAGGTTCAACATTAAAGAAGAAATCGCCTGGACGAAAACGGAGCGCGTCTACACCTGCAAATGTGGAGAGAGACACTAGGTTTTCCAGCCAACTCAAAGATCAGACCGCAAACATGCTATTGCACTGAGATTGTCCGAGGCTACGGTAAAATCTCGCGCCCTGCGTCTTCTTTCTTTGGGACCATTTGAAGGCGTGAGTTTGTAAATATCGATGACATACACTGGACGAACTGAAGACGGCGATTCGTGAAGAAATCGCCGCAATTCCTCCAGCTATGACTGTGAAAGTGATGGCGAACTTCAAAAAACGCCTCGATGTCTATATTGAAAGCCAATGACATCATATGGATGATGTTGTTTTCCATAAATAAACTGCATGTATTGGTGAATCTGTTGATAACAATACATTTTTGATTTGATGAATCCTTACAATTTTCTTGCCATGTGAAATCCATCCGTACTTTCTGACGCACCCTGTACAAGCGTAAAATACAAATTGTCATTCTCCAACAATTTTGTGTTACTTCTCATTGTCATGACTAAGGGGCGTACATTGTATTAGGAAATAACTTTAAAGGCTAATTCCACAATTTTAAAAAAGAAGAACCTGAAAGCCTCTCTTTTTTAAGGTCTTAAGGTCTTGTAAAAACTTCTTAAGACGTCAAACTGGGGTACTCGAGATGTGAAGGGGCACGGTAGCGTTCTTTAGCAAAAGCGCTCCCTCATCACAGATCACGCGCGTGAGTGCTCATCCTCAATGGAAAGCAGCCATTGTAGAAACAGATGACATGCGACAGTCGTTGCCAGGCGACATGCTTGTAGTCATCTTCTTTTCATTGTTCCCTCCTTACAAACAACTGACATACCAGAATGGAAGGAAAAGACAATTTTTCCATTCTATCCAATCTAGTCCCTTCTCTTAGCCGTCATCTCTCTCTCTCTTTCTCTTCCTCCCCCACAACTGAGATTGTTAGCTATCAACATGTTAAGATTTCTTCTCCTTTTTTGCCGAGATACTGGACTAGTAAAGTTTTTACTCTAAGTCGTCAAAGAATCTACTGTGATGGTCTTTTGAAGCGTATTAATTTTGCTCTTAGGACCAACATGATAGAGTTTCTTTACAGGCATAAACACAGCGCCTCTACTGCGAAACAATCTGCCACCCTCACTCACTTCTACGCCCACAGACTTGGAAATAGAAGTTTGCTTTGATTAGCCGATATAAAGTTAAAATTCCTCTCAAGTTTCATTGATATGACGATTTAAAATATTTTACGACAAAAAAGATTCCGAAGCATTGGTGTGCTACGCAATCTATGAAATAGATTGTGTTCACATTTTAATTTCTCACTTGATAACAATAAAAACAAAACTAATAAAAATCTCAATCACAGAAAATTTTGAATATCACTTCATGTCAAAAATATCTACATTTGTCCGCAGCTCTGTTTCCATTACACACTGAAGCGAATATCCACTCTAGCGCGTAGCTTTCAACAGGCTCTGTAGCCTACTCCCATTTTGGCTCGGCTTCCGACATTATTATGCAGCCTTTTCTGAATCCTCGTATCCTCAGCTATACTTGTTTTTTTTTTAAAGCTGGGACATGACAGGAGCGTTGCGATCGGAAAAACTGAATGTCACATAGCGTGGTAGGCCTGTTGCTATGGTAACAACGAACTTACAGTTAGCATGTGGTGAGTGCTTAATAGCTCTCTTGGCGACACTTATTGTGCACACAGTGTTAGCATTGGTACGTTTCGCCTTTGATTCTCTGCTTTCTTACCTTCACGTTAATTGTCAATGAATGTTTAAACGTCAGCCATCTTAACGACAATTACTACTTTCCATCAGCTGGCAGCGTTGTAGTCAGTGGCGGTTCCTCGGGGGAGGGAAGGGAGGAACGTCCTCCTCACATTTTCTTCTTTTGAAAGTAAATACCAAATAAAATATGTGCCTTGAAATTAGAGGAAGATTCGATAATTTTTAAGTTCACAGCTATAAGAAAAACTCGGATGATCGAGTTTTAAACGACGCGCGCTCATGTGCTGTAGAAAACTGTGAGAAAGATGCGAGATTGTCTGTGTAGAGGAAAGGCACTCCATTCCTCCTCTACTGCAGTTAACACACATAGACAACAGCGCACTAGCGGCCAGAGAAAGAAGCAGAGTTTTAAACCAAGTAAATGAACGGAGAGGGAGGAGATCCTCCTCTGAATCAGTTATGGGCGGGAAATAGAAACCGACTGGTTTTTAAAAATTATAAATCAAAAATATTAATCATTGCACTTTATATAGGCTACTATTCATGGTTTGAAACTTTCGTGGATATTTGAAAGTTAAAGTCGGGTTTATGTAAAACAAAGAGGAAGTACTTTTACGTAGTTGGCCCCTGAAATTCACTTCTATTCATTGTTTACTACACAGGGCAACAGCCAAGTTGTCAGTTTTGTACAAATATATTTGAAACTGAAAGTAGGTACTCCAAACTACATCATTTTTAACATAAAAAATTAATCGGCCACCGGTAGCTTTGAACAATAATGATAGTATGACTTTACAAGAACTGACATTCTTCAAAAGTATGTGATACTGAACTTGTAAAATGTACATGTGGCAACACAGACCACGCGGGTGGGTGCAATGTTCTCGCTTTCCTCAGATTATTCCCATTTCCATTTCCGTAAAACAGTTCTGGTTACGAGTTAGTAGCTGGTCTCTTCCAACACGTGTGATGCTGTAGTATGCTCGAAAAACGCTACGAGGTTGTGAATTTCCTTGTAATTGTTAATTTGTGCAATTATTCAACACTGAATGGAAGTGAAATCATAATATATTTTGGACAATTTAAGAAACTCAGTTTACAAGAACAGGTTATTGCTATACAGAAGGGAAGGCCAACCCCAACACTACCTGGTCTTACATGTATGCATGTAGGCTAATTTGTAGCATGTTTCATTCAAGAAGGTGTCATTTAGTGCTGTTAATTTTTTTCCTCCTCTTAAGAAATATGCAGGAGGACTGGTTGTAGTCCATGTTGGCAACATAGCACTGTAGTTCCAAGCTCGGCCGCTTAACTGTCATGTCCCATCTTAAAAAAAAAAACAAGTATAGTGCAATTCGCCTGTCGCGATAGTATTTTCGTCCGACTTCCTTGGGCATGTTTGAAATGTTCACTACTACTCTCAAAAACTGGTCACTACTACTCTCAAAAACTGGGTCTCGTAACTCCTGTAATTTAATTTTCAGATAAATAGTATTTTATCCACTGATAACGTTATCTTTAAACTATAGAATGACATACTTCTCGCTTTCGTATCTTAAGTCGCACAGACACAATCGATTCTGACTCATATTGCGGCGCCGCGCTGAGGTCGCTAAAGACGACCAGTTTCACCGAGATACTCTTCGCCCCTCACACATGTGGTCTAAACGTTTAAGTATTGTTCAGAAGCAACATCTGTTCTCTCTCCAATAGTAAATAAATCATTAATGTAGCTCTTAAGTTCTCCGTGTAGTAGGCCTAAGCGTTTCAAATTTATCACTTTTTTGGACATCCAAAACTCCGTACGTACCTCCTCATTCACAATCGGGGAAGGACCTGTAGTTCTACGTAAAAACAATTGATTGGGGATTTAAACAATTCAATGTATCTCAGATTCATAGAACGTAAATTACATGTGTTCAAAACGTAAAGGTCTTTTGTAGGAGCCTTATATAAAGGTAATAGTTGATGGCGTAATAGTAACACACAATGACTGTAAAAGTATTGTAAAATGTGATGATAAAAATGACTGCAATTAAAGTCATTCGTCAGTACGCTGTCATGTGTTGATTTCCAGAACTACGAGATCTTCATATTTATGAAAAAAAGATAAATTGTCACTGAGGCAGTGTTCTTTCGAGAAAATATATTCTGGCAAGAAAATAACGGCCACCAGCGTAGCTCAGTCGGCTAAGATGCTTGCTGCCGATCCAGAGTTGCGCTCGAGCGTGAGTTCGATTCCCGCTTGGGCTGATTACCTGGTTTGATTTTTTCCGAGATTTTCCCCAACCGTAAGGGGAATGTCAGGTAATTTATGGCGAATCCTCGACCTCATCTCGCTATCATCAATCCCATCGACACTAAATAGCCGAATAATTGTTACAGCGTCGTTAAATAATCGATAAAAATAACAAAGTAATGATTTCAAACGAAATAAATTCAAAGAACCTGAACACTAAAGTCGTTGAGTACTTTTTATTCAGTATTTATTTATTTGTTTGTTTATTGCCCCTGTGGTTTATGGCTGTTGGAACGTGGAATTGTTTGTTTGCATGTCGCAAGTCGTCCAAACTGATAGAACGGTGCGTGTGGCTGTCTGGCGACATTTCGATTGATATGCAACTGTTCAGGGACAAGTGAAGACAGCGCGCTCTTCATATGCTTCCGTCTCCAGAGTAACGCGCTTCATATAGGCTACTACTAGGATATACACAAAGCAATTCAGTGACAGTATTGAAGTTATACATTTATGTCGTCATGCACCAAAAACTGCCAAAATATACAACTACGAGTATATCCTAGAAACTTAAAAATACGTACTTCAATATGTAGTAAAATGCATTTTCATCATCTGATTTCATATAGTGAAATTTATGGTGAAAATAATGATAATTTATGCTTTTTGAAATGAAGAACAAAATTTCTTAGGCCTATGGGTAGTATATTTGAGTTGAGTTTAGTAGATGTGGAAGAATCTTTGCACACCATTGAATACAATAGGTTACGACACCTTCATAGAGAAGTAAAGACTGAAACATCAGAAGTAGACTTTTGAGTATTTCACAGTGTCCTGGACCTTAATGTTTCCAACATTTCGGAACTACATACAGGTTCAACTCTCAGGGTAGATAGATATGATCAAAATGGTCTCAGTTATTTGGAGTAACCAGATGTAGCAAGCCCAAAAGAATAGACGACCTCTCTGGTCATACCTAAATGCTCACTTCAAACAATTTTGGAACGTAAATAAATAAATTATGACGACACTTGTAGCTTATTCACTTATAACAAATGACCAAACAACATATATGTTAAGAATATACAAGGTTTACACATTATTTTATGAAATACAACAAAATGCCCTACAACTTCATACATTACAAGAACGTTTATTTCTAACTTATGGAGAGCCATGTCTGTTTCTACCTCTATGGAATAGGATTCAAGTAACGTCAACGTAGCGTGAAAACTATGGTTTAAGTTTGAATACCGATTAAGGTATGAAAGTGTATCTATTTCAACGTGATGTGTTTTAAGATTTCTGCCATAATGATGGATTTTTACGCCAAGATCTGAGTTCAAATTCTGGAGATATAAAGGTAAAATTCACCATTAACAAAGAATGTATTTGGTGCAAATTATTGTTTTTATTTAATTGGTACAAATCATCATCATCATCATCATTATCATTATTGTTAACACATCCTAAAGGACGTACCGCCTTATGATGCAGTATTAGCAATTTCTCTTATCGCAAAGTGACCGAAAATTGAGGAGGCTGACATGACATTATTAACAGGAAAACGTGCACCTTCCAGATGGGATTCCAACTCATAACAGTGACTTTAAGGAGAAAAAAAAATCATGGCTCTACAAATTTTTACATAATTTTAAATTAATATAAGGTAAGGTAATGAAAAGGTAGCCCCTATCTTTCTTATTAAATTAGTTGATATGAGAATATTCAGTATATTGTTGGGCATTAGAAAAGGTAGGATTTCCACATACAAACAGGTGATACGCTTACAGGCATCGTCCTCTCACATGACATAACTCGTTCCTGCATTGGGAGGCATTTTATTAGCAACACTTCAAGTTCCACCCGCCCCTCGAGGTCCCGTCCTGTGGGATTAACGATTTTTATAAACTAACAATAAATAATGCAGTAATCACTGCCCACTTTACGGGGGGAAGCCTCCAGAAACAAGAACTAACATATCAAGGAACCGCGGCCGTGGAAGAGTCAACTACCTTACGGCTTCTTGCCAAAGGGAGCATCGAAGTTCGATCCCGAGCAGACCCTGAGAGATTTATGGTGGATGAGGGGCTTGTGGGACAGACGTCCTTCCCATAGCGCTCTCATTTCCAACACATGTAGATATTAAACCGAGGCGAGTTAAATAGACCTTGACAATTCAAATAGGCCTACTAATGGTTTTTTGTATTTAGTCTACACCTATTAGGGAGCGTCTGTGGCTCAAGTACTAGTGCTCTGGTCTCCCTTCTACGCGGACCGGGTTCGTAATGGAATTTGTGGTGGACAAAACAGACATTGCAGGATTTTTTTTCTCGAGCGGAACCGCTTCCGTTTCCAGCTATCATTTCACCAACACTCACCATTTTATCTACATTTCCCTTCTTTCATTATCATCATCATCATTATCATCATCATCATCATCTTAGCCCACACCTGTGGAGTAACGGTTAGCGCGTCTGACCACGAAACCAGGTAGCCCGGGTTCGATTCCCGGTTGGGGCAAGTTATCTGGTTGAGGTTCTTTCCGGGGTTTTCCCTCAACCCAATATGAGCAAATGCTGGGTAACTATCGGTGCTGGACCCCGGATTCATTTCACTGGCATTATCACTTTCATCTCATTCATAAATAACCTAAGATGTTGATAAAGCGTCGTAAAATAACCTACTAAAATAAAAATAAAATAATAACTCCGCCTATCATACCGACTTACTTTTAAATGCGGCGTGGAAGGGGGTGGATATCTATGAACAAACACTTGGCATGCACATACTGCAGGCCCCCTGTTCGTGTGGTTAACACAACATTGGACCATCGCTGAGACAACACAGGACAGTACATGACGAGAGACAATTTTCGAGTCCAGTAGACGGAAGATAAATGTCTTCCATTGCAAACGGCGAGAATCGAACCGCGGACTGCTTACATGAGAAGCGCACATACGCTATCCACATAGCGACGACGGTAAACCCAATCAATACTGACATGAATCAATATACTGTAGCCTACATCAATTAAAGCCAAGCGGCGATATCAATTACATAATCGTTATCAATAGCGATATCAATCATTGAAATTATATCAATCAATAAATCGATGTGTCCGCCACTATGACTTAATGGATAGTGTGTGCGCTTCTCAGCTGAGTGGTCTGTGGCTCGATTCCCTGCGTGGGCGGTGATTTTTCTCCATTCCACGGAACCGGATATTTGTCCCTTGTTTTATATTTGTCCTGTGACGTCTCGGCGGTGAATCTGCATCGCGCTGACCACACTGTCAGAGAGGCCCACAAATGTGAAGTGTTAGTGAAATCAGGATAGTTTCAGTGAAATGTGTCGTAGTTCCAGTGCAGTGAGTGAGTTGACAACGAAATGAGTGTAGTGCTGAAAAGTACTTGTGCAGGTATGAACAATCATACTCGTGGGTTTTAATTCGAACTTAGGTTAAGATATAAATTAGATTTACTTTAAATGTTATTTTAAGTGATCGTGCTTCATTTAATTTAGGATGCTCCCTGTTATTATTATTAATTATTATTATTATTATTATTATTATTATTATATTATTTTATTATTAATTGTATTTTTTATTAATTGTGTTTATTATTGTCATTATTGAGTGTAATTAGTTACCACTGCCACCGGATTTATACTCATTTGCAGTGTAAATAAATACATACATTATGAGAGAGTCTAGGCGGCGAGGGGAGGGGGGTGTTTGTTTCCAAATCGACTGTACGGCATCGGGAAGGGTTCATGAATATCATTTTAAAAATCATCCAAAACAGTTAATTTTTCGATAGATTCGTTACTTATGAAAGATCCTGTATAAGAAGTTTCAATCATAAAACTGTGTGTAAAAAAGTAAATCCATGGTGCTACAGCCCTGAAGGGCCAAGTCCCACCAGCCGGCTGCTGATCTCACGTTCACATGCCGAAGCAGAGGTGGACGATCATCCAACCAAAATGGAGATATCGTGTGGTTAGCACGATGATCCCCCCAGCTGTTATAGCTGGTTTGCAGAACCGGATTTTCGCTACCTATCGTAGCTCCCCAAGTGCATCACGATGCTGGGTGGGCACCGGTCCCATACACTGGCCGAAATTTCATTAGAAAATTTCTTCCCCCATGAGGACTCGAACCAGCGCGCATTCCGTAACGCGAGTCCTAGGCAGAATGCCTTAGACCGCGACGCCACGGCGCGGGACAAAACTGTGTGTATGTATTGAAAATTAAAATTAAAATTTAAAGCCATTAGTGATACCATGTTCAGAAGAGAATGTTACAATTATTAGTATTCTGTAAGTTTGTTAATCAGTCACTCGAATCGATGAGGTGTATGTGACATCTGAAATTAACCAAAAAGTAATTTTGCGAAACAATAATTAGAAAGACAAAATTTATGCTTTTTTATGAATACTTATGATGTTAAGAGGAGAACGCTGATTCAGACGTCGAGGTCTATCAGTTTCTCTAATAAAATTATGAAAATAAAAATTAAAATCATGAGAATAGTACTTATCGAGTAAAACAGTGTTAACATTTAAGTAAAAATTATTTTATATTTTCGATAAAAGTGTTCTTTTGGGACTAATATGGCACTGGAATTTTTTGTTTTACTCTATCGAAGGGATAAGCTGTTAAAGTCGGTAGAGTTTTATTATTTCGACTCTGTATTATCATGTAACAATATGGATTACTCTTTTTGAATAATTTTAAGATCACTATTCTGAGGATTATAAACCAATCTAAGACAAAGGGAATCGAATTCGGAAACCTGATTTGCAGCTAGACCTGATATCATCCCAGTTCAGCGTAGGACTAATTCATCAATAAGTGTTCGAACACAATTTAGTAATAGGCCTGTAGTCTTGAACCAACATACAAAATCTGCTCGATGCAAATTCCTGTAAAAGTACTCTCTCTCTTCATCATATCACAAAACGTACATAAAACGGATATGCAAAGTGCAATGCACTATGTATTTTATATATTCCCAACTATAGTTTCTCAGATAGAGTCAACTGACCTTTAAGCCGTGATGTCATTACCTACTCCACAGTAGGTTTGCACCCTGTACCCGCTTCCTCAAGACGCCTGGGGTTTTGAAATGACGGCACAGCTGTGAAATAAACCACAGGTGACTCCACACTCGACGTGCTTGTTTGCCCAATTGCCCGCTTCCACGCGTCTCCTGCCCTGGGCAATGATGAGGACCATTCTAATTGTCTGCCCTTTCATCTTTCTAAATTGTCAGTGTCGCACTGGTCAAACTTTCATTCTTTCATAACTTCCTGCGAAATATCTACAGCGCAAAATGCTCGTAAATTCGCCACTGCTAAAGTGATAGCACAGTCTAGTATATACAGTCACGAAGCTCAATACGTAGTAAATATGCATCCATAGATAGTTGCTAACCACTAGGATCGCTAATATCGCCTCATTACAGACAATCCGAAATAGTACCGGCACAGTCTATTGTTCCTAGCACCCTCACAACTCAAGTTTCGTGACTGTATGTATATATTAGACTGTGGTGATAGCCTATTAATGTCTTAGGTTACCATGATATCGCATGTAATTTAAATACACCACTATAAATTCTAGTTATTCTACACGCATAGGCGGTTAATGAAATAGTTGAAGTAGATAGTTGCATTTAACTTGTAAACTTAGCTATAAATATTACATTCTAAAAATGGTCTCCAAACCATCGAATATAGGAGAAAGTACCCATCAATGGACCAGCTAATGATTTCTTATTTTATCTAACAAAGACAATGCCTTAAAATTCCGTTCATAGGCTTGAACAATTACACTACTAATAAGGAATGATAAAATAAAATTTCAGGGATACAACCTATTTATATCTGTTTAAAGATTAGCTTACTTAAAATTCGGCTATTGGTTCAATAAAGACGACAGGGTTCTATGAATAGAGCACCATGTTCCCATGAATGGAGCAAAAGAAACATTTAAAAAATCTCAAAATAACGTCAACAAATAAATCATAACAATGAAGAAACATAGATTCGATTAAGGGATATTTAAGTTACTTTTAATCCAATTTTAGTCATATTTTGAAAATGAAAATCATGAAAATCACAATCCTTGTCATTTCAATGTTTCAAAGTTTTAGGCCATTTCAAATTATCCAATACAGTAGTTAAAAAATGTTCACATACAACTTTAAATTCCATTACAGCAACATAATGATATTACTGTACATATGAAATTATTTTTTGGAGTCTGAGATTATTCTTATACTGTACTGATCAGTTTCAATATCATTCTTTCTTCATCCACTCTTTCCAACACAGCTTCATTTCTTATTATGTCTGTCCACTTCACACGTTCCATTCTTCTCCATACTCACGTTTCAAATGCTTCTATTCGCTTCTCTACACTTCGTCGTAATGTCCATGTTTCTGCCCCATACAATCCCATATACCATACAAAGCACTTCATTAGTCTCTTCCTTAGTTCTTTTTCCAGAGATCTGCAGAAAATGCTCTTTTTTGTATTAAAAGCTTCCTTGGCCATTGCTATACTCCTTTTGACTTTCTGGCAACAGCTCATGTTACTGCTTGTAATACACCCCACTTGCTCTACTGCCTCATTTAGAATATTTTTCTTCCTATGAACATATTCTTCGTCTCATTTTCATTTATCTTCATCCCATACTGCTCAAGCTGTCATTTAGCTCCAGTAGCATCTCCTTTAGTATCACTTCCTCTTCTGCTAACGACGCCAATACCATGTTTGCAGTTTTTCTTGGGAAAAGTAAATGCGGTAGCTTCCCGTTGCTTTCCGCAGACCACTCTCTCTTTCGCAACTTAAAAAGATCAAAGGGGGCTCCAGTGTGGAGTTGAGGAGGGTGGGTTTGACTAATTAGGCCCTCCGGATTTCACCGAAATTCACCACAATGGTTAAAAATCAGTTATATCAGGGTTTTTGTGGAGAGAAGAATATTTGGGGCTAAGAGGAATAACTTTGCACGAGAATGGAGAAAGTTACACAACCAGAACTGCACGCATTATATTCGTCCCCTAATATAATTAGAAACATTAAATCCAGACGTTTGAGAAGAGCAGGGCATGTAGCATATAGAGTGTTAGTTGGGATACCTGAGGGGAAAAAGACCTATGGGAAGGTCGAGACGTAGACGGGAGGATAATATTAAAATGAATTTGAGGGAGGTGGGATATGATGGTAGGGACTGGATTAATCTTGCTCAGGATAGGGACCGATGGCGGGCCTATGTGAGGGCGGCAAAGAACCTCCGAGTTCTTTAAAAGCCGTTTGTAAGTATGTGGAGAGATTATGACAAGGATTCTAATAGAGAGTTGCAGATTTACATGGCAACTGAGTAATACGTTAACACGACAACAGAATTAAATTGGCGTGATTTATTGAACAATAACAACTTCAGTGGTGTGCAGGTTATTTGCGAATCCGAACACTTTGTGATATGATTTATAGAATGTTGGCTGGAAGTGAGGCATCCACGCTGCTAAGACTTTTATTAGACTGGTCCATACGTTCACTCAAGTAGGCATAATTTATAGATATGAGCTTGTTTTACTTATGTTGGTGGAAGAGTGTTCAATCAGCCAATCCGACGCTGATCGGTTTCGCCGTCAGTTAGTGTTGGCTGTTTACATATTCGTGGTTTCCCCCGTTTGCTAGGCTTCGCACTCCCTTGTTAGTGAAGTGGTCTTAATGCAATAGTGATATAAGTAACTTCACACTTCTTAAGATTTAAAAACAAAATATTAAGAAGATTGGTAGCAGCACGTTCATCAACTGTCCATACTCCGCGTACTATTAATTGTCGTAAGTTACAATGATATCTGAAGTTTAATTTTTTATAACTTTGCTTGAAATTATTACGTATAAAATTAAATACAATTACGACTGTTATCCACCGCTGTGGAGTAACGGTCAGCGCGTCTGACTTGAAACGAGCGGACACGGGTTCTAATCCTGGTTGGGACAAGTTATCTGGTTGGTGTATTTTCCAGTGTTAGACCTATCCCTGAACCAAATGAAGCAGAATTGTTGGGTAACTTTCAGCATTGGATCTCAGATTCATTTCGCCATAATGAATTCACATATCATCATCATCCTATACAATAGCCCGGGTTAAGTTCACGGTGCGGCGTGCTGTACTTGTACAAGAGCACGGCATTTCGGCTACCCTATCATTCACAGAATAGGAGTGGTAAGCACAATAAGCTTCAGCCTGCAGTGCTAGCCTTCGGGTCCCTCCTCCTTACAGAAGAAAAACAAATTGTTAAATTTTTGTTCAGAACTGTACCTATATTGTCATTTTGAGGCATTTTTTTTTTTTGTCAAATTAAGAAAAATTAATTTTGTAATATAAAGTTCGCATCTTCCATATATATCACTTCCTGAATTTACTTGTAGGTACAGATTATGAAAGAAAAATCTGTCCAATAGTTCAGGAGAAAATGCTATACCTCTGCAAAAGGACGAAATGTCAAAGTAGAATTTTTTGTGTATACAAATCTTAAATTATAAACTTAAGTGGATAAGGAGGAAAAAAACTGTTCAATTTATAATAAATTCCAAGAAACACCACATAACGTGGTCAGAATTCTCTGTCTTGAAGAAGTGCAATGAAAACAAATTCCCAGCAAGTGAAAGATAAAGACAGCATCCTTTACACACCATGAATATGCTTTGGAGTTTGATATAGAGCTTCATGCTTCTATGACATAGGCATTAGATTAGAATGAGGTAGTGTCACCGACACTACTCTCCGACCGTCTTTAATTCTATACTCTTTTGAGTAACTTCTAGTAACGAGAAAAATCCCGGTACGATCCGATATTAAAATCTAAATATGTAGAAACTTCCAGAAAAAAGAAATGCTCAGGGACAGATATTTATGGAGATTAATTTTATCATTTGTGTTTTTAATATTGGTGTCAGCGGAGATTGTTGGAGATTGATTTGTACTCTTGGCGGAGATTAATGAAAATTTTGGAAAATACAATTATTTTGGAGTTGTAGTATTAACTCAGTATGAATATTACTTTCCAAATAATTAACATTAAAGGTTCGTTGGATTCTGGTAAAGGTGCGGTATGGCCAATAGACAATATTGGTTGGATTGAGACTGTATTTAACACATATTCATTAAAAACAAAATAAAAAAAATCTTGCAGCCCTCAAATTAACACTTTCAAATTATCAGTGAAATGTTAAATTCTCCGTCTTTTCAGTTCAGTAATCTAATCACAACACCGGGAATACCATGTAATGTAGCCTACTTGGATATATAACAAATTCAAGTGAAAAAAAAAAAAAATCCGAAAAAACTCAGATAATGAAATTCGCTATAAAACGACGCAATAGTAATAATTCTCGAATGTGTTCATATTTCGCTATCAGAATTCTATTTCGCGATTTGTCGCGATTGTTTTATCCGCATGTTATTAATCAGAATCACTTAATTCATAAAGATCAGTAAAAATATATTTATCTATTATGTCGTGATTTTCGCAATCTCCATAAATACCCGGCCCTGGAAATGCTACATAATCTGTGATCAGATTCTTAGATCCTTTGATAAAAAGCAGTCGTGATAAAAATGCTGTTGTGGGGCAGTCCTTCTGTTTCCTTTTTTTCGTTATACCATTGCCTCTCTAATACCCTATTATGATAATGTGAAGTTATAAGTTGAGTTAAATACAGAATTTTGAATATGTCTACAATTTTTTTTGGAAAGTATATGCATTTCTGTGAAATGTAGAAGTGACTTGAGCCCCTTCTGCACAGACTATTGGTGGATTCGAACAGCTTGCGGCGGCATCTTGGAAGTTAGGTCTTTCCTCCTCTGAATTATGTGAGGTGGCCAAATTATTATGACACTGTGTCCAGGTTATAAGCAACATTAAAGACGAGATACTGGCCTCATAAACGTCGTATACGACTGGGAAATATAAACATTCGGCTTGTTAACAGGGAGGCGGGGCTTTTCTATTATCTACTCCCGAAGTGTAAAGACCCAGAACTGTAACAATGACAGATAAATCCTTTGTTATTATTAGTATTATTATAGACACTGAAAGTATGCTAGCTTTGATGTGCATAGAGGTCAAAAAGTGAAGTATTATTTTGTAGACCTCTCTACCTCTCTGTAGAGTTTCCAGATTTATCAACAGTAATCTCACTAGAGGTTTTGATTTATCTATAGAAAATCAAAACTCGAGTGGGATTTAATTGACTATTACACGATTAGAAGAAAGTACACCGTGTCTCGCTTAGAGGGATCGAGAAATAAGTGCTAATTTAAAGTATAAATAATGGTTTTATAACATAACTTTTTGTACAACTTGATGTAAAAACTCTCCGAGTTTCGGAGAATGGTCAGTGCAACTCGATGTGTGCGCCTCGAGCTACCCTGAAGACATCTAAAAGGCACTGCCAAGTGTTCCAACATTTGTGGAGTGATTAGCGCAGATGCATTTATATTGCGTTGTCTCAGTTTTTCCGAAGTGTCAAGTGTACCACGTTGGTACATAACACTCGTCATAAATCCCCAGAAAAAGGTCAATGGACGTCAAGTCGGGTGACCTGGGTGGCCAGGCAAGGGTTCTCTTTTCCCGATCAATCTATTGTGAAAGTTTGCATTCAAGAAGTAACTCATTGCTCCATAGTAATGGAGTGGAGCCCCATCTGCTGAAAACCGATCCTGGAAGAGTTGATCAACAACAAAAGTTCTGCACATGTCCAGATACACACTCCCTTTGATTGTCGCCTCGATGAAGGAAAATGGTCCAATAACGGAATATTCTACTGAATGGCGCCAGACTTGTTTCCACGATAAACGTTAGTGCGCATGCGCATGAACATGCAACTGTTTTTAAATCATTGGTGCATAAACTTGGATAGTTTCTGCATCTTGTCAGATGTAAACCAAAACAATATCTTCGTCTGATTTTAAATGGTTTATTTTTAGATCCCTCTAAGCGGGACACGGTGTATATAAAGGTTAGAAGAAATAAAGTAGGCTTACTCTAATACAATAAAATATTGATTTACTAAAATTCTATTTCTCTAATTTTAGCTTCACCAAAACGTTTGAACGGAGCCGCCATTTTCAGTTGACTATCTATGCGGGAAAAAAATTACGATCGAAAAGCATGTTTTATAGTACCGTAAAGAATTTGCAGTTTTAAATATTGGCAAATAAAGTAACAAATGCTAGGGAAGTAATAAAAACAAACAAATGGTAGGGAAGTGATAAAAACAAATGCTAGAGAAGTGATAAAAAAGAAACAAATGCAAGGGAAGTGATAAAATTGTAGCGATAAACAGCAATGATTGGTTTAAACACGTCCTTTCGTAACGTTTTATTGGTCAAAAGTAGTATGACGTAGTAAAAGTGTAATATTCAAATTAAAATACACCATTCAATATTTACACTGAGTTATTACACAATACACAATCACACAAAATTAGGTGTTGTTTACATTATCCTAAAACATGAATTGTAAATACCGCACTCTAGCTACACTACATACCTCTGTCTTTAATTATACAGTTTAATCCGTTTGGGAAGGCAAATTACTATAAAATTTATAATGGGAGTGCTGTAGAATTCATTTCAGTTCCAATGTGATACTGAAGCACGGAAATTCTGTATCAACATTGTTACCGCATAAGAAACGAAAGAAGTTACTCAGCAACGACCGAATAAACCAAATGCCGTCTACTGCACAACAACGAGCAAAATGTGTTTTGTGGTTTGCTAAATTTGAAAGAGAGTATGGTGTTCGGAGAGCTCCGAGTTACAAATCGATAATGTTATGGTTTCACACGTTTGAGGGAACTGGGTCTGTTAATGTGCCACATACTGGTGGCCCTAAGCAGAGAACACAGTTCGAACAGGACCATACCTGGACATGTTGAAAAACTTTTTCGAACCACAACTGCAACAGAAAAATAACATGAGTATCGTGTTCCAACAGGATGGTGCACTACCTCATTGGACAACAACTGGTGTGTCCGATGAGGACCAATTATGTGGTCTCCAAACTCCCCAGACCTGACACCACTCGATTTCTTTCTTTGGGGATTCGTGAAGAATGATATGGTGTGTATGCACAGCGACCCAGGGATATTCTTGATCTCATAACGAAGATTTTCTCAGCTTTTGAAAAAGTTACCCCTGAGATGTTAGATCACACTTGGAAGGAATTTGCCTCAAGATATGAACTGTGTCGTGTTCGTAATGGTTGGCATGTTGAGGTCTAATTTGGACAAAACTCCCATTCTTCTAGAATGCATATTCAAATTATTTAACAATAAATAACAACAGTTCTCATTTTATCAAGTTTTTATTTTATGTCCTCCCAAACGGATCACCCTGTATTTCCCTAAACATTTGGTTCTCCTTAACAATTCCAAATTCCGTGTTAGATCCCCGTCTATACCCAATATATTTTTCACGGGTTTAGGGTTTGACTTCTCGTTCCGTAGCTACAATGTTTAAGGTGTCATACTTTGGACTAGTAATACGGAATGAGCACCATTTCAATTTCTCACAGGAGTAGTTACTTTCTCATGAAATTTCGGCCAATGTATGGGACCGATGTCCACCCAGCAGAGTAATGAATTTGGGGATCTACGATGAATAGCGAAACTCGGTTTCGTATCATGGGGGTATCATCACAGTCTACTATGTACAGTCACGAAACTTGAGTTTTGAGGGTGCTAGAAACAATAGACTGTTACGGTACTATTTTGCATTGCCTGTAATGAAGCGATATTAGCGATCCTAGTGGTGAGCAACTACCTAATGTTTGTATATTTACTACGTATTGAGCTTCGCGACTGTATATACTAGACTGTGGTATCATCACGCTGAGGCATATGAACGTGAGGCCTGTAGTCGGTTGGTCGCTCTCGGCTCTCCAATGACTGATGCCACGGATAGAGTTTGGAAAGGTGTCCACTCAGCATCGTGCTCGGAAAATTTTGAGATCGCAATAAGTGAGAACTCCGGTCACAGAAAAGTCGACTATTAACATCTGTTGGGACTCGCGGCATTGACCATGCAGCGCCCCTATCCCTTCTACTAGTTACACAGTTTATCACTAGATGGGGGGAGTGCTCGGTTAGGCTTTGGTTCTTGTATGACTCTTGCACCATGAAGATAAATAAATAAATAAATAAATAAATAAATAAATAAATAAATAAATAAATAGATTTATTAATAATAACTACGTATACAACAATAAAACGACGAAAATCTCCCAAAATTAATATATTCAATGTCGCAAGTCATGCTAAGAGATCTAATTTTGAATTTCTGTAAAAAGTACGCGTGAGACTGGGTACCTTCCCACTGGCGACTATTGCCGATAAATATATTGTAATATTTATTGTTATTAAAATTAAATAAATCACTAACTTAGGAGTATAAACGCTTGCACTTGTTTTATTCATACAGCAAATTAATATGGAAGATAATATTTTAAGATATCGTTGTGACCTATTTGAAGGTAAAGGTAATTATTGGTAAAGGTAAAGGTCATAATTTGTCTTTAGTAGCTGTGGAAAAGTCGAGAGAAGTTCCAAATACGATACCCTACTCCGAGAACTGTACCAGAGAGCTTCAGAAAAAAAATTGAACGTCGAGACTTAGACCTGTCTTGAGTGCATAAAATGTCGGCGGTTGCTCTGTAGCACCTGTCAGTCTCCATTAGGCCTGTGCCGCGGTTTAGGAACCCAGAATCCTTTGCGCAAATGTCTGAGAAGATGCCAAAAGAATGGGGAACTCTCAACCGTGCACGTATCACAGCAGGAAATTAATAACGATGTCTCCAAGACAACAGGCAAGTCTTCGTTTGTGCAATTACGTCCATTGTGACGCGGCGACAAAGCTTCTCCGAGTAAAAATAAACAGTGCAACGCAAAGCATATGTCTTTCCTTATTGACATCAGTTCCTTAGTTGACTCTGGCCCACCGGTGCAGGTTTCCACGCTGGGAACTGGTTTGATTTCAAAAATGAAAAGAAAATGCGCAAATCATTCGGTTATCCTGGATCAAAAATTGTATATCTTGGTATCTACTTAATTTAAATTCTATTGATTTCATTTTCGTTTTGTCTCTTTGCCTAAGTGTCCAAATTTCACTTCCTTAATATAGAAGGGAAGGCAGGGCCAATATGTTATAGATTCTGATTCCAAAGGATTTTTATACTAAACTTGGTTTCAAATGTTTTTATTAAAAGCCCTAATATATGTGTAAATTTGTTTAATGTTGGACATCTTTCGTGTTTTCATAAGATAAATCACAGCTTAAACTTCAAAGTCTTCACTTGTTCGAAACTTCTAATAGGGCTTACTTAGTCTACTTAGTACTAGAGTAAAACCTCGGTAAGACGCTCTTCAAGGGACCGCATAAAAAGAGCGTATTAAACGGGACCTCATATTAGCGAGAGTGTGTCATTTTTGGATTTTTTAAATTTTAATACAAAGGAATGAATCGCATAAACATTTGGTGAAGAAACTTAAGGATTAAATACTGCAATTATACAGGATAGAAAGTTATTTTATTTCTTTCCTTTCAGAAAATGTCAGAACAAATACACTGTCTTATCATTAAAGTGCCCCTTTACTTAAAAAGGTAAAAAATTGTCTTCTGTCTTGCATTTGATCCAGTACTATGAATAAGTTACATTTTCCACACGATTTAAATCGGAAGTAACATCAGTAATTTGACTACTAGAAAATAATATTAACTAATCTACGAATCAGTAGCAAAAGAACTAGCTAGATATAGAATAGACTTCGTGGGATTGTAGCACGTATGGGCGAATTCAGAAATGCATATAGTGTTAGTTGAGAGGCCGGAGGGAATAAGACCTTTGGGGCGGCCGAGACGTAGATGGGAGGATAATATTAAAATGAATTTGAGGGAGATGGGATATGATGGTAGGGACTGGATTAATCTTGCTCAGGATAGGGACCGATGGCGGGCTTATGTGAGGACGGCAATGAATTTCCGGGTTTCTTAAAAGTCGTAAGTAAGTAAGTAAGTAAATAAACTGTCTTCGTAAATTTTATGTTATATTATTGGCTAAGACACACGAGTCTGGCTCTTACGATAATGGCTAGAAACATTTTTTGTTGTATATTTTTGAATTGTACTCATCTAGCTTACTAGCTAAAAAAAGGAAAATGCATTACGAGTGACTGAGGATAAAACTCAATAAATTTAGAAGAAATCGGTATACACAGACTTCATGTCCAAGGTAAAATTCTTTATGGTAGGGATGGCTGAAAAAATTAATTTTAAGGCAAATTTTAACTCCTTCAGATCTGAATTTATATTAAACAAAATTGAAAAAAGACTGGTCACATAATCGTTCTGGGGATCCAAAATTCCCAAATCAAGTCTTCACAGAAAATCAAAATTGGGGGATAATTTTGACCCCTGGAGCCCCAAAATTTTAAATTTTGTTTAATTCAAGTATATAAATGTTTCAAAAATAATATTCTCCATTACTATCACATTGAATTTTTCAAAATACGTATCGAAGACATTTCAAAAAAGAAAAAAAGAAACAATGTACACTATAATGTACATCAGGCCTGATGGAGTTAACATAGATTCCTTTCATTATAAAATATTTTCTCTTCATAGTTTGTACAATGAGGAAGTCTAATCACATTGGTATGAAAAACGGTCTAGAGACTAATTTTTTTCAGGCGAGACAGATGAGGGTTTCAGAACTGCGCCTTAACCCACGTGTGCACCATAGCTGACGGAGAACATGTGTTCGCGTTGTGAACCAGTCTTACGGTCACTTGGAAAGAAATGAGGTATGGCGCAGCAAGTTCCCGGTTATGAGGTTGTTAAAATTGGAACACGCCCCTTTGCTTTGAGCCCTGACGTGTGCATGCCTGCATTCACAAGGCGTCTACAAACTGGGGAACCAATCAAAGGTCCATCTTCCTTCAATAATGTATAAAAAAGGCATTATATACTATACCAACTTTTTATTTCCCTCAAAAATGTGAATTACTACAACAATCAGGCTTAGACTCCTATTTTCCGCCCCTCCTTACAGTCGATATTATAAAAAGAACGTCAATTTTGACAGGCAGGTAGTTAAAGCCTGAAAACTTTATCAGTTGCCGTCGGTCTTAAATGTCTACAATGATGTGGCTCTTAAATAAGAAAAGAAACAGTCGAAATACGAACTTGGAGTTCAAAGTTGATGCCATGGTAACGGCTGTCGACAGGCTTCTGTTGGCGAGTCTAACGATATCTTTCTTAAGCGGTTAAATCTTCTTTGAAAAACTCTTGTCTGTGCACTACATCACGTTTTCTAGGGATTATCTTAGAATCGAAGATCGCAACTTCAGTCCCAGATACATTCAAAGGCAACTTTTGTACTAACAGTTCCACAAGACTGACATTAGCTTTTCAGCTAGGTCTCTGTTATTACTGAAGTTTTATTCTTATTTGGTCGATAACATAAATTTTCTAATGATTATCTGAGGATAGAAGCTCGTAGCTTCAATCTCATATAATTAAAAGGTATCTTTCGTCCTATCAATTCCGTAATACATGTCCGATTTCTGGCTTATCTCTAATATACAGGGTGTACCAAAATAGTGGGCGAAACTTCAGGTATGGATTCCTCATATGTAGAGAAGGAAAAAAGGTTATATGAACATGAGTCCGGAAATGCCTGGTTGCCGCACTATAGGGGTTACGAGGAGGATTATTCTGCACTACAAAACTTAGATATTAGTTGATTAATGTTTCAGTCCGTGTACATTTGTTTACAGCAACTGTTCAAAATGTCCACCTCCTCCTTGAATACAGGCCGCAGTTCATCGCATTGACGTTCGGACCTGCTCCCAAATTCCTGGCGTAGCAGGTATTGTCCGGCAGTGTTGCTCAATTCGCACACATTTTAGTCTGGATGTACGTACACATCTTAATGCAGCATTCCCTGGCCGATGGATAGGGAGAGGTGGAACAACTACTTGGCCTCCACGTTCACCAGATCTCAACCCACTGGATTTTAATTGTGGAGGCATTTGAAGTCGCTTGTGTATTCGACTCCTGTGAACGATGTAGAAACTCTCCGCCTGCGAATTGAGCAACAATACGCGCTACGCCAGAAATTTGGGAGCAGGTCCGAACGTCAATGCAACGAACTGCGGCCTGTATTCAGGCAGGATGTGGACATTTTGAATAGTTCCTGTAAACAAATGTACGCATACTAAAACATTAATCAACTAATAGCCTACCTAAGCTTTGTAGTGGACAATGATCCTCCTTGTAACCCCTATAGCGCGGCAACCAGGCATTTCCGGACCCATGTTCATATAACCTTTTTTTCTTCTCTACATATGAGGAATCCATACCTGAAGTTTTGCCCACTATTTTCGTTACACTCTGTATACTGTATAATGGTGGGCAATTCACCCATACGAAGCCCGGTCTGTAGACCAATTTATCAAATATTCGTTGCCTAGGATGTTTCACAGGTGGCTGGTCTACTCTAAACCCGCGATGATGCCATAGAGAAAACCGGAGCTCCCGGAGAAAACCCCGGTCTTGCCAAACACGTTATAAATCAAGGATACATCGGGAATCGAACCCGGGTTCACAGGATTATAAGTCCAGCTATCTAACCACTGGATCACCGTGACGGATAATCTCTGATATTAAGTTTACTTTATAGTAGTCTACTATTAAGATGTTGTTTTCTTTTTTTCGTTTGACATGTTCCATATTCTAACTGTGAAGCAATGTACGAACACCATGGAATGTAAATAAATACAATACAGTACAATACTGAAGTTTCATTTCCATTGAGTTCAATTCTAGATTTTTGGAAGTTATCTTTTGTGATACCAAGTCCATAACACATGTCCGATTTTGTGCTAGATCTCTGATGTTAAGTTTATTTCAATTTCATTTTTATTTGGTTCGCTGCATACATACCGTATATCTAAAGCCTATCTAAGGATCGAAAATCGCAGCTTCAACTGAAAGGCAACTGTGCTACCCATTCTACAGGATACGTCCAATTTTCTGTTAGACCTCTGATTTCTTTGGCTTATTACATAACCGTTGTTTCTCTTTCCATGGATATATATTTCCACCATCAAATCATTAATTGCTTTGTTTTCTTCAAGTACTTTAATTTCTCTCGCTGATTTATGTCACATGACATTTTATTTGTTATTTTTTTTTTACAGTTTTTAGTATAAACTACTAGGTTATTTAGCGTCGATGGAATTGGTGATTGCGAGCTGGTATTTGGCGAGACGAGGACACAAGAATTCGCCATAGATTATCTGATATTCGCCTTACGGTTGGGTAAAATCTCGGAAAAACCCAACCAGGTAATCTGCCCAAGCGGGAATCGAACACGCGCAAGCGCCTCCGCCGTGGATTATTATCAAATCATTGAAATACTAATTGTATTACATTTCAGTAAGAAAAATAGACAGCTGGGTGAACAACATCATTTGATGAATGATTCCGTTCTTTAATTCTTTGCTGAACTGCCGTATTACACCACAAAACTGAAACTGTCAAAAGATGATGAGAAATTAAACGAGGAATGGCGCATTTACGAGAATGGCGATAGAAACCGAAATATTTGAAGGAAATTTGCTTCAGATTTTCATGTGGACCTATAAGGTAAAATAGCAAAATATGTTATGGAGAACAAACTCAGACGTCAGTTGTTGAAATAAGGTTAAAGTGTTCGACGTCTTGCTTCCATCCTCTTATGCACCTTGTCAACTATGTGGCCGGGAGGAAAAAGGTCTTAAAGTCAATTTTTTGTTAAAATGAGATTTTTATATATCCTGAAAGCAGAAACAATTCTCTACACTCTGGTAAAACGGTTAAAGTCAAATAAGACTCCTGACTGGATTTATAGAGCGTTACCAAATGTCCTAAGTACTTTTGGAATCGAACACACACAGAATAAAGGACTTAAGAATATTTAATACTTTATTCCTTATAAACCGTCACATGTTTACTTTCCATGCTTCCCTATTAAAAAGGTCTAACTTGTATTTTAGCCATTTTATCACATACTGATGCCCTTCCTTTCAAAACTTTAAACATCAGGGTAAACAGTCCTATAATTGTTTAAGATCCATTTTTCATTCCTAATAATTTACATTTCTCATTTATTTTGATATGAAAAAGGTCTTATGTTTAAATAGTCCCTTCTACTCAGTTTGGGTTCCAGCCTTAAAAGGGCGGCTATTCTTGGAAATAATCAAGAAAATTGTTAAATGGGCAACATTCCCTACTTTAGAAGAAATATAAACAAATAATATCCAGGAAAAACCTCTTAATTAAAAAACTCTTTAATTGACACCAATTTCAATCTTTCTACTGCTCTTCTGAAAAGCATAACATTTTTACATAAGACCTTTTTCAGTGCGGAAATGTGTCTTTAAACTACGACGAACTGGATAGACTGCATTAAACTATTTTAAATGGATCACAGTGGATGAAATACGCTGCTAATAATACACTATCAAACCTTAAATTGGCAAAACTTCATTTCTTACACTAATTTATTAAACCTTGTCGGACTGTAAAGAAAACAACTATCGCAATGTTCATATTTCATATGTTGTACAATATTATAGTATTGTGAAATTTTTATTTTCCTACCAATTTTTTTTCTATTGTTCTATTAAAATTATAGCGTATAGCCTATTAACCTGTTGTATATCCTATAGGATACTTTGTCATTGCAGAAACGCAAATCAAATCAGTCCCTGATCGCCAATCAGTTGATGTCTGATTTATTTGATTGTTCATTGCGTTGCACAAACGTGAATCTCCAATCAACTTGTTCCGATTTACTAATTGCTGATTTAAGGAAGAAGTGCATTTGACAACAGCGCTATTTAGCAACCACAGCCAATCTGATGCTCTTTAAAAGTCGCGAAACGAATGCATCACGTGGGCGGTGACTAGGAAAACAAGTGAATGCTTTGCTGTTTTGTTTTGTTGCTTTTTGTAGAAAGGAAACAGAAGGATTCTATTTGTATATAGACTACAATATAGTGAAAAAATGAAGCAATAAAAAAAATAAACATGAGGGGGTTTCTGTTGTGGGATTTACTAGGGGAGTCTACAAGAAACTAAAATATGCATAGCCTCCATAGCCTAAAATAATTCCATTTCTCATCTCTCTGTTTACAAATTGAGCTCGTAACCTACTCATTAAAAATATTGTGTTGTCATATGTAGAACCCTGCCAAAAGGCTATAACATTCCAGAATTTCAATGATGGTGTTGACTACATATTGCCTGTATATTCACAGAAAAGAAATCTTTTCTATTTCGATAAAGTTCGGCATCATTTCAACCAGGTGACTGGATGGGGATGTGAGCAGTCTTGGAAATCCTGACATGGCTGAAAATTCTCTCTGGATTTCAAATCGTTTCCTGTCTGAGTTTGGGGGACTTTAGGAGATCCTGCGATAACAAAGTATTTTCATACGTAACATTCCTAACTACTCGGCAAATAGTTGATTTGTGGACTCCAACAAGATCACCCAAGACTGCCTGAAAAATTCCAACAGCATAAAATGTCAGCGTTATTAGAACTTCGTTCATAGAAGAAAGTGGAAGGTTTCGATTTGTCTGTCTGTTGTTTCAATTTTTGAAAATAACAAAACAACGAATCCTTACTTAACCTAAATCTTTGCTCAAATTCTTTGTCATTATACATAAAAACAATTCATGTCTGTCACGGAAATGCTTTCTTCTTAATAATATTTTTTTCATTCTAAAATTTCTTCATCAGAAGAATTCATTATGTCGAAAACAATATTGTTACGCTATAACTATTTACTATATAAATTGCAGTAATTGCACTATAAAGAGAATAACATAAATACTTGATCAATGATCAGTCACTTAACCAGAAAAATCTGTTCATCAAATCTGATGGAAGACTGATCTTCGATCAAATACTGATTGTTCTTTCTGCAACAGAAATAGAACTGATGGCCAATCAAACCCTCCTTGATCGCCAATCATATTTTGATCGGTGTTTCTGCAACCGGGTCTAAGAGTTATTTAAGAAATCACCATAAATAATTTATTTTCCCAGTTGTATACACTGTAAAATTTACGCCATTATTTGTTACCGTTTTAGATAATTATATGTGAGAATGTCAATAATGTGAAAAACTAGAATAAATAAACGTTTTTGGACACCGGCGTAGCTTCTGGATGGTGAATGGGACATTATTTTTTCTACAAATCATTTAATTCTACTATAACATCTTCCCAGGGAAGAAAATTGACTTAGTTGAATTTAGTAACAGCGAGTGGTTGCTTCTCAAAAGACTGCGCGTGTAAGCCTACTCATTCAACATTGAAAGACAGCTGATCAATAATTAGCCATTTTAAAAGAGAAAATTTTGTTCTAAAACTAAGCTGAATAATCTAAAGAAGTATCTCAACTGTTCTACATACAATAAAATAAGTATATATAAATTTCAATCATAAGACACATCTGTTTTGCAAATGTTTATTTGCTATATGAATATGGAATATATTAACGTTTTCGCCTTATTGGGCATCATCAGATATAATAAAATATGTAATCTGAACCTTGATCAAATTGAGCAAATAACAAATGAGCAATGTATTATACATGGTGTTGGATCTTCATGAGCTTTATGTATAAAAGTATAAATAAAATGAAGGCTAATTAATTTCAATGTGATGCAAACTTTTGAAATTGAAATTGAAATTGACTGTGTATACATATAACTCATGTTACAGTATGAATACAAATTAATCAATTAGAATTATACGATTTATCAATGATGTTAAAATAAATTATGAATAAAATGAATATATTAGTTTAAAAATTAATTAAAATTCACATTGTTCGAAAAATGTCTTAAGGTACTATATACAATATTGGTGTTGTGTTGTGACTGATGGATCTTATGTTGTCGATTGGTTGTAATTATACATGTAGAATTTCGATCGTGTACTGAAAAACAAAGGTGGGGAGAATCAAAGTTGTAAATCGTAATAGTTATAATTGATATAAGCATTAAAATTATTTACATCTTTTCTATTTCGACTATTAATTAATGCTTATATCAATTATAACTATTACGATTTACAACTTTGATTCTCCCCACCTTTGTTTTTCAGTACACGATTGAAATTCTACATGTATAATTACAACCAATCGACAACATAAGATCCATCAGTCACAACACAACATCAATATTGTATATAGTACCTTAAGACATTTTTCGAACAATGTGAATTTTAATTAATTTTTAAGCTAATATATTCATTTTATTTATAATTTATTTTAACATCATTGATAAATCGTATAATTCTAATTGATTAATTTGTATTCATACTGTAACATGAGTTATATGTATACACAGTCAATTTCAATTTCAATTTCAAAAGTTTGCATCACATTGAAATTAATTATCCTTCATTTTATTTATACTTTTATACATAAAGCTCATGAAGATCCAACACCATGTATAATACATTGCTCATTTGTTATTTGCTCAATTTGATCAAGGTTCAGATTACATATTTTATTATATCTGATGATGCCCAATAAGGCGAAAACGTTAATATATTCCATATTCATATAGCAAATAAACATTTGCAAAACAGATGTGTCTTATGATTGAAATTTATATATACTTATTTTATTATATTACTAGGCATATCTGAAAATATAAAAATGAATTCTACATATGCCAAACACTTAAAAAAAAAAGAAGATAAGAAATGGACATATGAGACAAAATTCAAATTATTCAAAACTGAGTGCGTGAAAATGGTTCCAGAAATCAAATAATGTTTCCAAAAAATAGAAGACAAAAGGTAAAGTCAACCCCATAACAGGCCAAATCGGCTCAGGAGATGGCGAGGCAAAGGTTAGCATTTTATAACTAAAGTCGTCCCAGAGTGATCGTAGCAAATCTATGTAGCTCATTCATCTTGTATGCTAGACGTCAACCAACCTTGTCGGTACAGGTGAACTAGAGGGTTAGGGTTGAAAAGTCGCGTTTACTTGTACTAAATGTACTACATTTGCTGATATCTGGGTTAAGGCTCCCACCTTTACAGACAATCGGCATTAATAGCAGTAGGGATGTCATTCTTACGTGCCCGTCGCCTTTACTCATTTCTGTTAGAGGCTGAGTAGACCCCAGGGCCACAATGCGGCTGGAAGTATTAGATCGATGGAAAAATCCATGACCTCATCGGAAATCGAACCAGCGACCTCCCGGTTTGCAGCGTTACGCCTTAACAGCAACGCTACCACGTATTTAGATACATATTATTGTGAAATATATTTTCAGTAATAAAATGGCGCGAGGTTTTTGCATGTTTGCTTAGTGTCCTAGATGCAGGGGCATCCAATATTTCGGAGCAGCGTAATTTTATCCATTAGAAGAAATGGCGGAAAAAAATTGGAAATCTAAGTGTTAGATCAGTTATAAAGAGCTATTCTCAGGAGTGGAGTACTCGAGAACAGTTCTTGTTCTGCAGGAGTGGAGTACTCGAGAACAGCTCTTGTTCTACAGGAGTGGAGTACTCGAGAACAGCTCTTGTTCTACAGGAGTGGAGTACTCGAGAACAGCTCTTGTTCTACAGGAGTGGAGTACTCGAGAACAACTATTGATAACGGATGAAACATATAAATGTTTCCTATTTTTCAGGACTAACGGACTAGAGAACAGCTCTTAGTAATACTGTATATCCAACAGGTATGTCCCTATTCTTCAGGACTGAAGGTCTGAAGAATACTCATGATAACGGATCCAACAGTCAGGTTACCTATTTGGGAAAACTGGAGAATAACTGTTGGTAAGTTCTCTATTCTTTAGGGCTGAATTGGTAAACAGCTTTTGATGTAGGCCTAACAGAAGGTTCTCTATTCTCCAGAATCGTAGCTCTTGCTTGGCTTTATAATGACTGCACTCGGAATATGTCCCTTCACTTAGATATGCTTCGGTCTTTTATACGCCCCAAATATGCAATGATTGTCCAAGTCCGACAGGTGGCCTGGGTGGTAAACATGAATCCGATGCTGACAGGTAGGCCATCCAGCCTCAACTTTGATAAAACTAGGTTCCTTCTGCTGACGAGTAGCCTAATAAGCCCCAGGACCCGGAGCCCCAAATCCTTCCTAGATTAGCATCGGAAATACAACTTATAAGTCTTCACTTCTGCCTAATGTATTACTGTACATGATAAGCCTAGATTAAGTGAGGGTAAGGTGGAGTGTTGTGGAAGAGGAAAACGGGAGAACCCCGAAAAAAACCCTCTGCAATGTCTGCTTTGTCTTCCACAAATTCCATCGCGACCTGGCCAGGGATCGAACTGGGCGTCCACACCTGTGTCTGACCGCGAAACCAGGTGGCTTGGGTTCGATTCCCCGTCGGGGAAAGTTACTTGGTTGAGGTTTTTTCCGGGGTTTTCCCTCAACCCAATATGAGCGAATGCTGGGTAACTTTCGGTGCTGGACCCCGGACTCATTTCACCGGCATTATAAACTTCAACTCATTCAGACGCTAAATAACCTAAGATGTTGATAAAGCGTCATAAAATAACCTACTAAAATAAAAAAAAATCGAATTTGGCTGCCTGCATGGAAGACCTACGCGCTAGAACTTAACTCACAGATGCGGCGGAGAATAGCTCTTAAAAACAAATCAACGAGCTAGATACTATAGAGAGGCCAAAGACCTCAGAAAGTTGAAGACAATTGAACATTGGTCCGCCATGTTTCGGTTAGTCAAAACAAAGGGGCGTGGCTCGGATGTTGTGTAGGAAATGACTTTGATGAAGTTAGTATTATTGTGAATTGAGTTACATATTAAGACTATGTTAATAAGTAAAAAGTAAAATACACACAAAACTTCACGTTTTATAACAGCTGTAGGCCTGTTTTTATTACTTTCACTAAATATAGCCCAGATATTAAATGACAAGCTATACTCAATGCAACCAAAGCAAAACACCTAAAGACGGATGAATGTATTCGGCAGAAGAAAAATAAATAATGTCTTAACTTCGTCACAAATTTAATGACCTTACAGCTAGTCTAACCTAATATGAAATTATGTAATTCAGTGCTCACCAGGTTATTTCAAGAGAGACGACGTATGTAACTAATAGGAGTAAAATATAGGAAAGGTAGCGGCGAAAATAAAAAAAAAAAAATCCAGTAATTAAGTTATTGAGAAAAATTCTTTGAAATTGGAATTAACACAGAGAACTTTTCAAAACTGCAATTATTAAAACTACAAATTACCTCTTAGCATGCAACATAATAATTAAAGAATAACACTAATAGAAAGTTACTCATGATCATAACTCACCACATTTATTGAAAGGATAAGATACTTACGATTAACATTGTTATCAGAAACAACAGGAGCCACAGCTAGCTACACTTCTTTTCGCGTGATGGAGACATCGTGTTCTCTAATATAATTTGAAACAAATATTGTCGCGTGATGGAAACATCGTGTAGTCTAATATAATTTGAAACAAACATTGATCTCACAAGTGTCTCGCAACTAAGCAGAGGTTTTTGCAGAATAAAACTGTTCTTACATTATTTTGAACAATAATGACAAATTGTGTGTGATGCAAGTGCTAACTTTCCTCTTTGTTAACAAAAAGAGCCCTACGCATTAATAAAAAGAAAATTGGATTAGGCCCTATAAACACAATAAATAATAAACTCTTGATGGTACAAACTTATTAATACAGACATTTCGCTTATGCTCAGTCCGTCTTATCTTATAATTCTCTGGGGCAATGGTACCTGTATTGAGAGGGTTTAATTATCCAGCAACGAATATTATGATTTACGATACATTTCATTTAAATCCGAGGGAATGAGACATTTTTGGAAATTTTAAAGTCTTAATTATTACTTTTTCATTTATAAATCAGCTTTTTACAAAACCTATAGCGAAATGTTTAAATTAAATATTGATGTATCTGAAAAATATAATACATATACCAACTCGTTGCAGTGTACCTTTGATAAGCACTCCTTGCGGAGGCTGGCGGTGCTATAGACCGCCATGTTTTTTAGGGAACGATCCATAGTACTGTTGGCCTCCGCAGGGAGCGCTTATCAGAGGTCTTCAGCCTCTCTATAGTATCTAACTCGTTGAAACAAATCCAACAGACAGTTCCGTTTTTCTCCAGGACTGGAGACTCCGAGAGTAGCCCTTGGTAAGTGATCCAAGAGATAGATTCATTATTCTCTAGGACTGGAGATTCGAAAAGTAACTCTTAGTAATAGATCCAACATTTAACTCCTCTATTCTTCAGGACTGGAAGACTGTAGGATAGCTCTCAATAAGTGATCGAACATGCGGGTTCGCTATTCTCCAGGCTGGAGGCTCGGAGAGTAGCTCTTAGTAAGGGATCGGACAGATAAACTGCTCTCCAGGATTGGAGATTCGAAAAGTAGCTATTAGTAAGAGATCCAATAGTTAGGTTCTCTATTCCTCAGGACTGGAAGACTGTAGTATAACGGAACCAACAGATATACCTCAACACTGAAGGCTCTGACAGGAGCTGTTAGTAACACATACAACATAAGTATGGGTTCGCTGTTCTCCAGAGTTGAAGGCTTTTAGTAACGTAGGCTAATCATCGCTATTCTCCAGGAATGTAGGCTATCTGGGTAGCTCTTAGTAACAGATCCAACAGACAGGCTTATTCTTCAAGATTGGAAACGCTGAGAGGAGTTGGTGCGCACTGCGCAGTGGTAAGTTTTCACTGGGTATTCCTGTTTCCCCTAACGTTATTTCACAATTGCTCCATTAATTATACATCATTAAGCGGTGCTATGTAGTTCATCTTCCATAGTGCAACGCCTATGGCGGCTTAAAAACTACAGCTTCGGCTAGTAATCCAGAGATAGGTAAGCTTAGATGAATGACGTAAGTTAAGTGCTCGCCATTGGACTAAAAATTTGAACATCTTAAATTGTAGTTAAATAATATGTTAATTATATAAATACAAATCAAAATGAATGTTCCGAACTATTGTCAAACTCTGGTATTTTAGCAATTAACACAACATTTATTATTTTTATTATAAAATACTAATAATTTTGTTGTACAGACCGATTATTTAGTCCTGACAGCTCAGCTACTCGAAAGAGGGGAAGTAATAGGAGTAGTAATAGGCGTTCCGGAGTAGAGATAGGGGCGAGCGGTCGGTAAAGGAATGCAATACAGCTTAACTGTATTGAAAACACAACGCTCTACCGTACGCGTGACATTCGATCGCTCTTACTGTAGTCGACAGACAAACCTGAACATCCCTTGGCGTAACTTAATGGACTCGCCTGACCCAGGCGCACATCACCTGCGACTGTCAGAACTAAATAATCGTACTGTATGTAAAGCAACAAGAACTGAATTTTGTGAGGAAAGGTTATTAGAATTTTTATATTGAGGCTATAATTAAACAAAAATAATGAAGCAAACACAAAAACAATTTGGAAATTTCTAATAATAGTGTTTTGCAAACAAAACTTGCGATAAAATCGCAATACAACAGTTTTAATATCAAAATTTAATATAACTAGACAGGCATCTAAGCACGTATCTAAGAACAGGAAACAACAGAAAGTGACTTGTGATAAAGAAAAGCATTTTCAAAGTTCCTATGGAACAAACCATTGTGTCAATAGTTTCGCCTTTGTAAAATATATGCCAAATCCGGGAATCAAAATAAATCATATTTTACCAAATTGAAATTACTATTTGACGGTGATATCTTGGATAGATATCAGATAATTGGGATATATAATCCGTAACATCTTGTAGCTGCGAAGAGTGTGAGAAAAAGCAAAAGGAAACAAAGCAAAAGATCCAGACTCGAAACTTGGGAGAGAGCGAGAGAGAGAGAGAAAGAGTAATGAGCAAAGTTTTAACTAAAATTCTAATTATAACAGCAGCAAACGCTAATCAACAACTTGTTTTTAAATACAACCTCACAGTTTTTTATGTCCTGTACCTCGGCTCTAAATTAAAGGTGGAAATATTAGTCTTCTCTCGGTGGGAGAGGGGAAGCGAGTCCAGACGCCCCCGGGCTGTGAGTCGACATTGACTCATCGACTGCGGCCGTCGTGGTGTGGAGACTTCGCCGTGTTTACACAGTGTCGCCACCACAACCACAATTATTAGTCCTAATGCAATAATTTTTGTGTTACGATTGGAGTGACATGAAATACAGCCAACAGAATGGCTAGACCGCCATCTTTCCATAATGGGGACACATGCTCGAATAACGAGACCAAATGAAATATGCAGCAAAGGCAATGTTGAGCAAACATTTTTTTGCACGATAGTGTGTTTACTTGTCGTTACAGAAAACGGCCGCCACGATTGAAAGTTGATTTTACTGAATTCAGAGTTACCAACCTAGATAAGCCTAAGTATGTTGAAACATTACAAATAACTCTTCTAGGCCCGATTGTATAAACCATTTAACCTTAGATCAGAGGTTAAATTGATCCTTGTTCTAGCTGAACTTGGAATTTTATGTTGTATAAAGTCTAATCTGAGATTAATTTGTCTCAAACTAAAGTCAACTTTGACTGAAGAAATTTCTCCGATTAAGTTAGATGATCCAAGTTCAGTTATTTCTTTTCTGTTTGAAATATACGAGTGACAGATTGTGCAAGTAAAATATCCATTATTATTATTATTATTATTATTATTATTATTATTATTATTAATATTAACATTAATATTAATAAGTATGGTAGGTACATTTATATACTTTTTTTCAATTTCTTGCCTTAATACACAAACAATCTTATATTTTATAAGGCTCTATCGTATTCAGCAGTATCAAATAACATAACCTATAATTATATTATGTTTATAACAACCATTAATTATTAATGGATATGATAGGTACATTAATAAATTTTCAATTAACTGTATTACTTAACGAAAATTGTCGTTTTATAAAGGTTTATTATGTTTAGCAATATCAAACACCATAACATGATAACAATTTGGCGAACAGTCAACCTTCTCCTTATTGTCCGCCATTATTTACATTGCACAAAACAAACCAGTGTCTCCAACAGAGTGTACAGAAAGTCGCCAAGAAGTGGTTGTAAAGTCGCTAGATTTCTCATTATCAGCAAAGAAAGATTACATTTCGTCACTATGGGGTGCTAAAAAGGTCGCTAAATCCCTATTTAAGCAATATAAAAGTTAAAAGAAATTGTTGTTGAAAAAGAGTTAAAGTCGCTGGATTGGCAACACTGAACAAACCTGTACAACATGGTCCGCGCATCACATATTTTACCTGTTTATGCGATGTTCCAAATCCTTTTCACGTGAACTTAGATTGCATTTGGACCAAGGTAATTTGATCGCAGAAAAGTTTTATACAATAGAAGAAGTGTCTGAACTCGGTTCACTTTTCGATCTTCGATCAAAGTTGATCTTTAGTCAGGGAGTTTTATACAATTGGGCCCTAGTGTTGTAATGAAAACCACTGCCTTCTATGTATGCTACAATGCATGTAAAAATTCTTACGAAAAGGCAGTGTTAATTAATACACACTATACGAAACAAGTCACTGCGTTTGAAATGTACTGAACTTTATTTAAACAATTCAAACTTCACTTAACAAAAATAAATAAATATTATACCAATTGAACACGAAATATTATAAGTACCTCAATCCTATTTTATCCTTCATATTAAAGTTCATGGTGAAGATCATGAGCACTACTTCCGTTCTGGGACTTCTAACCTATAGGCTATCTGTGCAACAAAACTTTTTTCTGACTGTATAGTAGTGGCAAAAAAACCGGACAGACGGAATAATCGAAGTCCCCGAAATGAGCCACTGCGCATGACACGCCCGCATTCACAAGATAGCGAGTAATCTATTGAAATTGTTGTAGTTTCGACTGCTGACGTAGCCCATTTCGAAAGCCATTAGGAAATAAGCTGGTAAAATTCATGGTCTGGGAATAATAAGTTAATTAAGTAGTAAAATATCGCTGCAATCGAAAAGTATTGGGAATAAATTTGAATAAGGAACAAAAAAAAGTTTCCTTCCAACGCAGGATTCGAACCACGAAAATCTTTACCAGTCTATCGTTTTGTCACTGTGAGCAAGGCTCTAAAATCAGTTACTAGGGTTGGTCCGGTTTTTTTTTGCCACTACTGTACATCTTTTATCTACTTGATATTTGTATCAGAGGAAGAACAATTGTTTGTATGCATCTGAAATATGATCAGTGTAATATAGTCAGCGATGTATGTAATGGAGGGGGGAAAGGAACAAATCACCATATCCAATTATCACCTTGCTTGGTTGCCTCATGAGTGATGTCTTATTGGTGCCACTTATGAGGTTCAAACCTATTTTCGGACAATTGACTAAACAACAACAATATAAAGCTATTTTTCCACATAACCGCAGTATAAGAAAAAGATCAATCAGTTCCTTTGGGAATGAAATAAATTTACATTTTCCAGCCGAGAATCAAACCAAGGTTCACTAGACTCGTACCAGGATTGCTATTATTTGAGTCACAGAGAAGGCTCAGAGCTAAATTTTTTCTCACGAAACACATGACTGGTATGATGTCTATTGTGAGGTCGGTTTTATAGGTTCCTGTGCCGCTTTAGCACTCAACTCGTCCCTATCCTCTATGGTGGAAGCGTCACTCCGTGTAGTTTAATTAGACTTAACAAGTCTGTTTCTAAATTTTATCAATATCCTTGTCCCTCGCCTTGTAGTGTTTAAAAAAACCGGACTATGAAACAAGTTTCTCATTCAGTCCTCGGGTCTCCTAGCAACTGGAAAATGTTATTGCAAATTTGTAGAGTAAAAAAAAACGCAGTACATCATGTCTTAATGGTATGGTCCTCCGGTAGAAAAAAAGGGAGAGAAAGACTGTCAGAAATAAGGACGATCAAGACATCTGAAATGAATGGTTTGTGTGTTTTTTCGAGACTCATCCAACTGGAAATGATATTCCCAAAGTTTTATTTATTGTAATGGTCCACGAATGTATCACCTGGAAATGTAAAGAAACATACGACTGTCAAGAATGCCCGAGAGCGACCCGATGCAAATAAACATTGTAAAACTGATTTGCATAGACTTCCTTACTATATACATAGGCTAACACCAATTACTTTTTATTATTTTACCGAGTTTTACTTTTAAAATGAGGGTTTAAAAATGAACAGTTTCAAAAAATGATTTATTGAAAATGGTATTGAGTTTCCTCTGTTTTGTAGCAGGATATAGTCTACATTATTAGACCACAAAACAAATATACAGTATATCAGACCAAAAAGGAGCTCAGAATAAATTGCAGCTACAACTGAAAGATATAGGCCTACAAAGTGAACCGTATGTAATATCATTAATTTCAGGGGATTATTCTTTGAGATATTTCCAACAAAAAAGTTAAATACAATTTTTCTGATTTTTGGTTCCTTTTCGAGGTAAAAATTGTTTTATATCAAACATTTTATAGCCATTTTGGGAAAGCCATTGATTTAATTCCCGATATGCTCAGTCAATTTAAGAAAACAGTGCAGTATGATAATAAATGTTTGAAATAATTTTAGCTTGTTATTTAAATCTGCAGAAATTTGAGCCAAACAGATGTAACTTTCCATTCTGAAAAGAAATTATACAATGTTACTTCTGTTTTGATCAAATTTCTGCACATTTAAAGGACAATTAAACTAAAATTCGTTAAATCAAGTATTATCATTATCCGAGGTTAAGTACAGCTTACAGCAGTAAAATTTTTGGAAATATTCAACATTTTTTTCCTCCATTACTGTATCTTGTACAATAATGAAAACTGGTATGTGTAAAACACTGTCCTTCTGTTATTTGAAAAAAAAAAAAATCTTTATGATTAAAAAATATATATATATATATATTTTTTTTTTTTTCAAAATTTCAAAACGGTGGCGGTTCATTGTGCAGTGATGAAGCGTTTCCCTCATAACTCATAAACTTGTTAACTTTTTCATGATCTCTCTCTTTTATTTTATTGCTGAAACTCATGTTTACAATATTATCTTCTTTCAACTACATTCCTTAATAAATAACATTTGTTTTATTTTGTGATAGAAGAAAATACTGATATCTAACCATTTTTAAAAATAAATTTATTTTTATCAGACATCTATCAAAGATAGAGAAGTTATTTTGTGTCATATTGTAGGTATGACATGCATAAATACACACAAAAAATTTAATCACAGAATGTTGGATACTTTTTGAGTTATGAGGGAAACGCTTCATCACTGCATAGTGAATTTTGAATTTTGAAAAGAAATATATAAATCATTTTTTTTAATCATAAAAATATTTTTGTTGTATACCAGAAGGACAGTGTTATACACATACTAATTTTCATTATTGTACAAGATACAGTAATAGAGGGAAAAAAAACTTGAATATTTCCAAAAGTTTACTCCTTTGAGCTGCACCTAACTCCTTAACACACTGAGCATATTGGAAATTAAATCAATAGCTTTCACAAAACACTCTATGAAATATTTCATATAAAATAATTTTTATCTCGAAAAGGACACAAAAACAAGCAAAATTGTACTTAACTTTTTTGTTTGAAATATCTTAAAGAATAATCTTCTGAAATTAAAGACATTAGGCCTAATTACGGTTCACTCTGTGTAATAAATTGGAGAGATCATGTCCAACGTAGGCTACATCGGAGACCAGAATAACTAAGACTGCCTTTTAGTACAGTACTACATAAAAAAAAGTCGCCCCTTGAAGAGATAGCGTGAATAGTTCGAGACTGAGCAAGACGACGATGATGATGATGATGATGATGATGATGATGATGATATACTCTGTATACTCATCAGAAAATCTAAACACTTTGTAGAGAGATTCTAAAGATCTGATAACTTGGGAAACGTACTAAAATTGAAACAGGTTTAGAATAGGAACCATAACCGCCAGGTTAAATCTATGGCGCGGGTACGTAGGATTTTAAATAGGGCTTATTATATTTTTGTATCTATTTAAACGGTGATAGTGAAATCATTTTTTGGTAATATGAGTCGGAGGATTCATCATGTAATTAGCTCATATCCAGCTCATATTTTGCAGGAACTTCGGAGGATTTGAACACATGATAGAGCGTAGCATTCATTGAAACACGCATCTCTCTTTCCAACTTCTGCATCACACTGGTGGCATCTTTTCATCTGTGACATAAATACTGTATTGAGAAAGTATTATACTTCTGTATGAGTGTGTGTTAAAATTAAACTTTTTATGAGAGTGTTAAGGAGATATTACCTTCCTATGCACAGGTAGCACATTTTTTTAATACTGAGAATGTATTATATTATGTAGTAAGTATTATATTATGTGATTTGTTTTGGGATCTTTGTCCTTTGCTTCGCAGATCTTTATCCCAATAACTGGGGTAAAGATCCCAATTGTTGTCTACTTGAAATTACTGTAAATCTAATAAAAATAGAAAATACAATTTCCACGACTTTACAAAAGTTAAAGAAAACTATAAGGAATGTTTAACCATTAAAAGTAAGTTAGGTCAATCTTTCTTATGTCCCAGCCACTATAGGGACTTGATAAAATAACTTGAAAATGTCTTGGATTTATAGTATTGAGTAGTAGAAATTGATGTGATCACTGGGAGAGCTGTAAGTCCATCCAACCCGCCCTAAATACGTCGGTTGCTATATACGAAAATCGTCGTGCGTGAACGAAGAATACCGCCATATTTCTTTAATGTAACAGTGGGTTTCAGTGTTTCCAACTACACACCTAATCAAACCTAACCTAACCCCTCTCATAATACTACACATGTAATCAAACCTAACCTAACCTGCCGCATAATACTACACACCTGTAGTAGCATTCCTCACATTTAGTATCATTTCGTTTTTAAGTATTGCCGTCCCTGCCAATCGTGTCGTTTGCTATCTAGTGGAAGTGGATCGTACTAATTCTAAGAAGAGTATGGTGACTTTCATAATAATTACATTGTACATGTTCCATGATATACTAAATGTGTTAATGTAGTAATAATTCTATACATATGGCACAATAAGATTTGAAATGTGTTGTGGTTGTGATAAGAGGATTGAAAATTGGTTTATAGCGTCACATTGGCAGTGATAAAAGTGTGCAATATTCGTTCATTGGCTGGTGGATGCTCTAGATTGACCGTAAGTCAAAATAACGAATAATGTGATCAGAAGAACAACGATCATAAAAATTGCGGATCTTTACTTCTTATATATTTTATTTTCTTGCGATTAGTACGGAAATGCAATTCACACGGATGGATACCTATATGTCTGGTTGCATACTTTTGGGAGGAGGGCAACTTATTCGCAGCTGGTTCGTCGTTTACGATTAATCTGCTGACTCATGCTCTAGGAATCCGAAACCGGCCGGCTGTCTTGATTCGGGTCTTCCGTGCGTTTCTAGCTCATTCCAGATGGATACTAGGACAGAAGAATATATATATTTATGCTCCAACTACTGCATTTAATTCCTGCCAGTCATACTCTGTGACCCAAATAGCAAGTCTTTTTCTTACAGCCGTAAGTTGTTGCATTGTTCAGCAGATGGTGTAAGTGGCTTGCTTGGGTCGATTGCTCATTTCACAGAAGTATTCACTTACTGGAACTGAAGTACCATTTTGATGTTAAATCTAAGGTCGAAAGAAATTATTGACAATATATTATGCTGCGAGATATTTTTAATTAAACGTTTATGTTCGAGCTACAAGAGAGAAAAATTGTAACGTTTTGACATGAAAGGTTTACTTTCACGTATCTCGTGGTACCATGAAAAACAAAATGTAAGATGAATATCGTGCCTCGTGATTTTCCACGCGATCCGTCTCGCTCCATTCTCTATTAATGTGTCTCGAGATTTCTCCCTAATATGTTTGCTATCAGGTTATGTCCATTTTCGCCTTTCCCGTTCAAAATTCTCTAATGTTCCTTCAATGGGACGGGGAAAATCGGAATGAGACAAGTGGTCAACAGGCTTGGAGCTCACATATATTAGTCTATTCTCAGTCCCAATTTTCGTTGCGAGAACGCGTTTTTACATAACCTATCTCTCAAACGTTTCTCCTCTGATACTTTCATTCTTTCATTGATTCTGATGTGGTTTGCCACATAATATTCACCGAAATATTTGTTGTGCGGATTACGCATACTTACCGGGTAAAAGGGAAGAACACAGAATCCTTTTGAGAGATGAATACTGCCATTAAACGCCGATTATCTGTCACCATTTGGGCCGATTTGGTTTGTCATGGGGTTGACATAACTTTATCTTTATAAATACAACACTTTTTTTTTGCAGTCATGTCATTAACACAGATAATCGTTCTCTCTGTTCTCAAGTCATACAATTAGATAATAATAATTCCTTATGGGTGTAGCTTCGTTATAAAACAAAAGAATGCCATTGTAAATCAATTTAGAAAGTAGAGAAGGTGGGATGAGGACATGAAGTGCTCTCCTCGTGATTTGAAATAAATCAATACAGAGATGCCTTCCATCTTGATTGAGATGCTTTTTGCGGAGCTGTTTGTGAAGAAGGGAAATAGTTCAGATGAGGAACACTTTGCCGATAAATTTTGCCTGGATCCCTCTCAGAGACAAGATTGTGTTATTGGTTGTAGGTTTCCGGGTTCTTGCCGCGTTGTCATTGTTTCTAGAAGCTGAGATTTCGACTAATGTACTGTGGTCGCAAAAGTGGTTGACCACAGTATGTTCGTAGAAACAATGACAACGCGGCAAGGACCGGAAACCTGCAATCCATAAACAGCGACCGTGGAAGCCTATTTTAACACTAAGATTCTGTTATATTTATTTATTAGTAACACGAAACCCTTTACAAATATAAGGTTATTACTTTTTCTCGTTGTGATTTTAAAAAGTTTATTTATAGTAATGTCACGTCACACTACTATATATACACAAGTATATATTACTATACAAGGTCTTTGGGTTTGATATGCGATGATGTTACATAAATTTGAACATCTGACTTACTATTAATTGTTTAATATCATTCACGTAATACAAATTTTATAGGCTACAATTATAGGTTAGGTTACCTGTGGGAAGCGGGACCAATGTCACCTGTGCCTTATTTCGAACGTTACTCCGTGCTACAGGAAAACATTTTCCGTAGCTCGAAAAACGCATTCTCGCTGTATTGTGTAACGGGACTGAAGCTGCATCTGCACAGTTCAATTTTCCATAAGCGTATGCTTGTAATCTGGGAAGAATATTGAAAGAATCAAGTTTAAAACGTACGTTCAATTAAGATGCATGAAGATTTTGTGTCTACATGGTGCGCCGTTTTGAACATTGTCTTCACTGCGTAAATATATTAATTAATATTAAGGGGTTAGGTATAGCTTACAGCAGTAAAATTTTTGAAAATATTCAATATTTTTTTCCTCCATTACTGTATCTTGTACAATAAGGAAAATTTATATGTGTAAAACACTATCCTCCTGCAATATTTTTACGATTAAAAAAATATTTGTATATATATTTTTCCAAATTCAAAATGGTGCCAGTTTACTGTCCAGTGATGAAGCGTTTCTCTCTTAACTCATAAACTTGTTAACTTTTTCATTTTCTCTCTCTTTTATTTTATTGCTGAAACTCATGTTTATAATATCATGTTCTTTCAACTACACTCCCCAATAAATAATATATATATATTTTTTTATTTTGTGTTAGAAGAAAGTACTGATATTTAACCATTTTTAAATGTTTTTTATCAGACAATCTATCGAAGGTAGAGAAGTGACTTTGCATCTTATTGCATATATAATATGCATAAATACACACAAAATATTTCATCGCAGAATGTTGGATAATTTCTGAGTTATGTGAGAAACGCTTCATCACTGCACAGTGAACTCAATTTTTAAAACAAAAATGTAAATAATTTTTTTAAATCGTAAAAATATTTTTTTCGTATAGCAGAAAGACAGTGTTTTATACATACTAATTTTCATTATTGTACAAGATACAACAATGGAGGAAAAAAATATTGAATATTTCCAAAATTTTACTGCTGTAAGCTGTACCTAACCCCTCAAATATCAATATTGCATTCATTGCTTGACTGCGTAAAATTGAAAGAAAAGTTTAACCGTGTAGATGCATATTAATGGATTAATGCTAATCGATTTACGGGGAAACAGTTGGCGATACTGACTAAACAACAAAAGAACGACCATGTGATAAATTGATAGCGATAAATCTAGCTGCAAAAATTATCGCAAAGTATGACTGTGATTGGTTGGAATTCAAAATGTCATTACATTTCATTGGTCGAAAATGGAATGACGTCATATGAATGAAATAGTCATATTAACTTTCCCGTTGCTATGACAGTGGAGAAGGTATTGAAATAAAAAAAAAGTTGTACGAAAACCAGTCTTACAGACACTTTCCTAGATTCACATTGGGCCTGTCGAAGATCGAACATCTGCTCCTTCTGGTAGAGTTGTGAGGTAGGCCTAATTGACTGAATTACGGCTGGGTACATAAAAACTCTTGCTGGGAAGCACAAAACAACGTGTTCCATAAATAGATACGGTAATAAGTTTCGCGTTGTTGTTACGGAGACGTTTGTTATGCACCAGAACTCTGTAATAAATCATGACTTGATTAGAATCGTCGGAGGCCCGCTATCAAGTAAGATTTACTGATTCATAACAATCAAACCTGAAGTGATGATGACTCTCTGCGTTACAAGTTGTCACAGAAATATGTTAATAGAGGGATTTGTGGGGTTTTATCAGATGAATCTGGCATTCGTGATGCAATGTTATGTTTAACATCAACGGTCCCGGCATCACGAAAGCACGAGATACGTCGGCAATTAGCTACCGATTCAAAACGTAACCAGGAGGCGTGGAGTTCGTCACTTGCTGACAGAAAACTCCACATCATGATTTCATATTTTCATTACAAAACAAATTAGTAGGTAATGCAATTTATATTACACGAGGTTTGCTAATTGTACGTTTGCGTATTAAGTATGTGTAAATGCACAGTTATGGGCTAAGTGTAAGATGTTCACGCAACAAACTAAAGGGAACAGTGTTCAATTTCCGCCACGAAAGTAGAGGTTTTGCCTCCCATAGAGAAGGCTACCGTATTATGTAATATTATCTCAGATATTCCTAACTATGCATAAGCCAGGGAAATCTGATACTTTTGACCATGTTGAGGATTTATAGGCATAAAAACCGAGAAAATGGGTAAAACAATGGAAATAGGCAAAATAGGCAGCAAAATATTGAAGGTAGTCAAATAAAACTTCAATTTGAGGGATACCACCAAGATTTACTCGATAACATACTATCATTACATTCATTCATTTAGTGTTCTGTCCAAAGGCAGGTCTTTCACTGCAAACCCAGCATTCTCCAAAATTTCATATTTTCTACTTTCCTCTTTGTCTCCTCATATGATCCATACATCTTAATGTCATCTATCATCTGATATCTTCTTCTGCCCCGAACTCTTCTCCAGTTCACCATTCCTTCCAGTGCATCCTTCAGGCAGTTTCTTCTCAGCCAGTTCCTTTTATTCTTCTTGATCAGTTTCAGCATCATTCGTTCTTCACTCACTCTTCCCAACACAACTTCATTTCTTATTCTGTCTGTCCACTTCACACGTTCCAATCTTCTCCATATCCACATTTAAAATGATTCCAGTAGCTTCTCTTCACTTTGTTGTAATGCCCATGTTTCTGCCACATACAATGCCACACTCCATACAAAGCACCTCACTAGGCCTAGTCTCTTCCTTAGTTCTTTTTCCAGGGGTCAGCAGAAGATGCTTCTTTTTCTATTAAAAGCTTCCTTTGCCATTGCTCTCCTTCTTTTGACTTCCTGGCAGCAGCTCATGTTATTACTGCTTATAGTACACCCCAATTATTTGAAGCTGTCCACTTGCTCTACTGCCTCATTTAGAATTCGCAAGTTTTCCTTCCTTATTTTTCTTCCTATGACCATGGTCATTATTGCATAGGATGCCCTTACCCTGCCTGTACATAAGTGTTCTGCCTACGGGCAGGTTTTTCGCTGCAAACACAGCATTCTCCAATCTTTCTTATTTTCTGCCTATACCAAGACCTTCTTCTCCATAATTCTCACATTATCTTCCCTGAATGAAAATGTTTCCCTTTGCTAAGAAACCATCAACTAGTTCGCCGATCTGAGTTCACTGATCTAAGACTGGGTACAATCGAGATTGGGTGCTTGTATGTTCAGCCTGCTTCTTCGACCACTATATTGCTTGTAGCTTACTTGAAGGCACTCTGCTAACCCTTTTCATTTCTTTTTTGTTTAAAAAACTATCTAAAAAGGTAAAACCTCCCCCACTTATAGCATTTACAGGATTTATTGCCCCATGGTCTAGTCAACGGTAGAGTATTTTACTGTTATTGGCTTTCAGCCAGGTTATCCACGTTGCTATACCGGCTTGTTGCACGCACGAGTGGCGTAAGTCACGCAATCACTCTTCATTCTTTAATAGCTAGTCGATTCTTTTATAACTTAAGAGTTTTCAAAGTGTGGGTCGCGATGTGATTTATTATTTTTAACGATTATTTTAAATATAGCGGTTATTAGAAGAAACTACGAAATGATGATATGTTAGTTTATGAGCAATGGTGGAATTAGAAAGATAAAATATAAGCCTAATATGTACTTCGCGGAAACATCGGCGACAATCGAATTATCGGCTGCAAAATATCATCTCGTGGAATGTAATGGACACTGAATCATGATTTCTTTAGTGAAGAGTTAAAATAATAGAAATGTAATAATAATAATAATAATACGATGTTGAAAAACATTTTAAAACAAATATTTAAGGATTCACTCCAGACACTTCAATATAACTTATACATTTAATGACTCATAACATACCTATCCTGATTCATGAAATTATATTATGTAAATATCCTGTTTTAACCGACGATGTATAAAAATATTGGAATGTAGGCTATTCTGAATCCAAGTGGTCACCCTCAATGAAAGCAAATGTTTTAGGTAAATCTTCCTGTGTATTATATTACTCGCATGAAATTATATTATGTAAATATCCTGTTTTTAACCGACGATGTATAAAAATATTGGAATGTAGGCTGTTCTGAATCCAAGTGGTCACCCTCAATGAAAGCAAATGTTTTAGGTAAATCTTCCTGTGTATTATATTACTCGCATATCATATCATATCATATCGTATCATATCATATCATATCATATCATATCATATCATATCATATCATATCATATCATATCATATCATATCATATCATATCATATCATATCATATCATATCATATCATATCATATCATATCATATCATATCATATCATATCATATCATATCATATCATATATCATATCATATATATCATATCATATATCATATCATATCATATCATATATCATATCATATCATATCATATCATATAATATCACATCACATCACATATCATATCATATCATATCATATCATATCATATCATATCATATCATATCATATCATATCATATCATATCATATCATATCATATATCATATCATATCATATCATATATCATATCATATATCATATCATATCATATATCAATGAATGTGATAATTCCGGTGAAATGAGCCATTTGCTCGTATTGAGTTGAGGGAAAACCCCGGAAAAAACCTCAACCAGGTAACTTGCCCAACCGGGATTAGAACCCGGGCCACCTGGTTTCGCGGTCAGACTCTTTAATGTTATGTTTTGTCACAATATTACATGTACATTGCGCCGTCGATATAGGAGAAACCCAACGTTCACCTACTTAGATATAACACTCGGAGCATGTCTCCTGCATACAGCAAGCATCATGATTAGGTACAGCATGAAAATCCAGGAATATTATGGAAAGTAAAAAATTTATCATACGGGAATGGTTATTTGAACAGCGTTAATTTATTTAAAAAAAAGTGAATCTGACACAACATTAATACAAATTAATTTTATTTCCTGGAATATATATATATATCTATAAAATACAATAATAAATAAATAAATAAATAAATAAATAAATAAATAAATAATAATAAATAAATAAGAAAATAGATAAAGAACTAAGGAAATAAATAACGAAAGGAAGAAAGAAAAAAATATATATTACCTTAAACTGTACAGCAATATCCTTAATATTTGCGACGTTTCATTGAATAATACTGTATTTACGTTGCGAGGAATACTCAGACGTGAGCGTGTTTGTGACATAATGCCTTACAGCAGGGATGTGGAAACGCCTGTATTACGTTCTCATACTACAAGCAATACAAATCCAACAAGGTTCACTTTTCAGGAAGACATAGTACAATCATCGCTCTTGAGAAAATGTTGTGCGAGTTCTTGAGAGCACATAGTGCAAGCTCTTCCACATCCCTTCCTTACAGATATGCGGGGGTTTCGATTCTCGTCACAATAACGCACCACGTTGTACTGTTTTGCTGCTTTCTTTAGACTCAAACGTCTTTTACTAAATCGGATGAGCAGTGTATTTCTTATCCAGCATTTAACACTATATCCACTGAGGTTATTTAGAGTCGGTAAAATTGGTGATACTGTAAATTACACTAGCCGAGATAATTACAAAGAATCTCCATGGTATTTCTTGCTATTCGCTATAATTAAGAAAATAACGGGAAAAACCCAACCAAATAATGAGCCAAGGAGATTCAAACCCACACATGAGTCAAACTTCTTACTATTGAGATATTTGATCTATAAGCATTGACTTACAATAATGCTATTATGACATTGTATTACTTTGTGACCTGGTAGAGTGTAAGAGAAGGCTCTATGGCCTTAACTCTGCCAGTATAAATGAATAATTAAATAAATAAAATAAATTATATAAATTAAATTAACTAAATAAAATAAAATACATAAATTAATTGAATTAAATAAATTAAATAAAATAAATAAAATAACTAAATAAATAAATTAATTAATTCACAATAATAATAATAATAATAATAATAATTATTATTATTATTATTATTATTATTACTACTAGTCTACTATTATTATAGAGCATGTTCTACATTCATAATTATTTATGCAACAATTTTTTCTAACAATAAGTTCAGAATTAGACTTTTGGGGAATCCATTGTGTTGTAGAACTTGACATTTCCAACGTTCAGAACTACATACAGGTTCCATCATCAGGTTAAGAGCAGAGAGGTCGTCTACTCTGTTGACTTCGTTACATCAGGCTAATCCGGACGACTGAGATCACTTGGAGAAAATCTCCCTGTTTCTATATATTTTATCGCCTCAAATCTCAGAAGATCTTCAAAGTTTTGAATGCACAGCCCTTTGACGAGTAGTTTATTTCACTGCGTTCTGGCAGATCCGGTAGCGTTAAGTAGAATAAAAAAATGCACTTAATTAACATGCAGAAAATGAGAATATTGCGGTCCGCGGTTTAATTATTTTGCGCACACGATATATTGTATTATGTTAACCACAGAAGGGGAACGGCAGTTTTAGAGCGATATGTAGGTTGCCAGACTGTGGAATGCGAAGCATGCAAAATAAGTGGGAATTGGGCTGATGCAATACTTGCGATTCAATACATTTTCGTTGAGCAATGTTTTTATCTCCAAAGATTTTCGCTGCGATGAGAAAAAGAGTAATATAAGAGATGACGATTATAGGTCCAGTTGCTTTATTTGACAACGTTTTCTATTGTAGATATTTCAGATGTGAGGAAGGATGGATAGAGATGACAACACATGATAACGGCAATTGTGAATATAATAATTATATTATTGCAATTTCAATCAATATTTTAACGATATTTTTTTTCTCTCCTTTATGAGATGATACCACAATAAAGAGTAGTACTGAAGATGATGATTATGATGACCATGATTTCATTTCATATTTTATTCAACGATGTTTTGAAATTCGTGTTTCTCTCACCTCGATATGATAAGATAATATATAAAAATATGATTATGGTGCGTTGCTTTTAAACTTGAGAATTTATCCAGTGACTGTATGATGAGGGATTTTGAAAAAAGAGACTAAAACCTATCTTAAAATACTCTTCTTTTACTTCTCTATAGAGAAATTCTAACACTATTTCATCTCTCAGGAATCAAAGAATGGTGCCCGAATAGCTTGAACACGAATACAGCACAATACACTAGGTACAGCTAAATGTTGTGGTTGTGATGATGATGATGATGATGATGATGACAGTGATGGCAACGCAAATACTGCAGCCACTAGTTTGGCTTTTACGGAGGCTTTCTCAACTGTAGAGCGAATGTCAGGTAATTCTGGGCCGCATCACGCCAAATATCCCCTCGCTATCACCAATTACATCAATGCTAAATATCCTAGTAGCTCATACAGAATCGTTAAATAACAGACTAAAAAGATTAATGGTGGCGGTGATGATGATGATGATGATGATGATGATGATTTGAAGGACGCTGTATCAACAACTAGATTATTAATTATTTACAGTCAATGAAATTGATGATAGCGAGATGGTAAACCTATTTGGCGAGATGTGGTTGACGATTCGCCATGTGATTAACTGATTTTAGACTTAAAGTTGGGGAAGACCTCGGAAAAAACTCAACTAGGTAACCAGCCCAAACGGGTATCGAACCATCGCCCGAGTGCAGCTCGGAATTAGCATGCAAACGTCTTGATATAGGCCTATACCTACTTTTGCTCTAAGAAAATTTGATAAATCTTATACTCAGCTCATGCGAAATATTGCTCCGTGGTATAGTCTCTATTCTAAATATGTCATACAGTATTTTCCCTCTCAATTTCAAGAATTTTGCATTATTATTTCATCATCATCATGACTATAATCATCATCACCATTATCGTCATTATTAGAGACCGGATTTTAAAGGGAAAAATTTTCATCAAAAAAAGGACAAAAAAAGGGGAAAGTTATAGCAAAAAAAAAACTTGAAAAAGGACTATATTACTCCCCGAAAAACACTTCAGCACATTCATGGATAGGCCTATAACACACACTATCTTACATTTATCTCTTTACAATATAAGGAAAGTGTTGTATTTGATATAGTCAAAAAAAAGATTTCAAAAGGACTAATTACTATATTACTCCCTCAAAAGGGTGCTATTTTTATTGAAAACACACCTCGGCACATTCAATGATACACATAGCATACACAACTTAAATTTATCGCTTCACAACATAACGACATAAGTGTTGTATTTGATCACATTCAACATTTCACTATGTTTCTATATGATTCTGCCTCTTTGAATGCAGAATGTCTTTATAAACAGAAAATTACCGCTCAACATCAACTGAAACCAGAGGTGAAAATTTTCTTTTTATCCTGAACTCTAAATCAGCACACTTTATTAGTTTTCAATGTCTGGAATCAGAAGAAGAACGATATTTATTTTCGCTTGCTCAGGAAGTTATAGGCCTATCGGAAAAAAATATAGGCAAATTATCTAAATGTTTGCCATATTCTGTCAAAAAAGGACCAAAATAACATATGTTTCAAAAAAAGGAAATATGGACTAAAACGGGGGGGGGGGGGAAGAAAAGGGAAATCAAAACCACATAATTTGGTCGGTGGAAGATAGTTCTGAACATCGTAATTAATTATTTCATGTTTCGTTTTGAAATAAAAAAAAATTGATTCCCTTTAAAATCTGGTCTCTGATCATCATTAAAACCACTAACAGCACATAACTCTTGCAAAATAACTTCATCATTATCATCTGTATAGCACACTACTCGTACATAAGAATGTCATCTCGCTACATTATTCTTTTCTGCTAAGTATAAGGTTATTTTGGTCACAATGGGTGCAACTCATAGACATTTCGAAGCACGCGCTACGAGCGTACTAAGCTAGCCCCGGCTATCCACTGGTTACTAGTACAGAATTCAAATCATATCCTATCGCTAACACTGGTTTATGAATACGAAAAACGCTGATCATCCACCGGAAGTCCGCGCTACAAATGTCTATTAATACGGCCCAATGTCTTTATTAAGAGGCTGGTAAAGGTAAAAGGTAAAGGTATCCACGTAACATGCCATGAAGGCACTTGGGGGGCATGGAGGTAGAGCCCCATGCTTTCCATGACCTCGGCACTAGAATGAGGTGGTGTGGTCGGCACCACGCTCTGGCCGCCTTTTACCCCCGGGAAAGACCCGGTACTCAATTTTATAGAAGGCTGAGTGAACCTTGGTGCCGTTCTGAAAGTTTGGCAACGAGAAAAAATCCTGTCACCACCTGGGATCGAACCCCGGACCTTTTAGTCCGTAGCCAGCTGCTCTACCAACTGAGCTACCCAAGAGGCTGAGGAAATATAAATTTAAGCTAGTTTAAAGACAGGGAACAATAGTGCTCTGTGAAGTAGTTCGTAGCTAATTTTAAAGTAACATTTTATATCTTAAGTTGTAATTGAATAAGTTACTACATCTCTATTGTTCGTCTTCCGATATAAAATCTTGATTTCCCTATGTAGGAAGAAAATATTCTTCTCAATTACTTCTTGTCCAGCTAGGTTATAAATAAACAAAGCATTAGACTCAGTCTTGCTACAATAAACATAGGCCTAAGCCATATCCATACTACTAAAAATGAAGACGCATAGACAGCGACAGATATCGAACCCAGACACCACCAAATAAAGAAGCACTTGCTGAAGACAGAAAGACTCGATATTTCCATCAGTCGACAGAGCATGCAGGACGCGTGGTCGGTATAATTTGTATCGCTTTGTACAGCCGTGAGGCGGTGCTTCCCGGCGTTTTCCGTGAGGTCCTCGCTCCCACGTGGTGGACTTGGGCGGCTCGTGCACGGAGCGCCCTGTATAACAGGTATTGCGCTACTAAGAGCGGACAGAAATAGGCCCATCGTATAATATCATATAACATTTTTATAAGGCTCAACAATTTCTCTCTCTTGTGCTTCCCCTACCCTTCATTATATACCCCGTCCCGATAACATCAACCACCCTAATTCACTACATGTGTTTCCAGTACAGTACGAGGATTGTGTTATAGGGGCAGTTGTAAAAATTATCACTACCTTAATCCATTCATTCACTGATTCATTCTTTCACTCTAGATTTTATCTTTAATTCTATAGTCTACTCTTTAATCTATTGTCAGTTGCTCTATAAATTAGAAAGATTTACGCAATAATAGACCAACCGAAAATTTGGAAAAAAAAAAAAAAAAAAAGAGAGAGAGAGAGAGACATTTGTACAAATCTGTTGATGGCAGGCTAATTTAACTCGAAAAAAAATCAAGAATGTGATATCTGAATTTTGCTGCTACTTATAAGCAAAAATTCGTTTATTACATAAAATTCATCTATTTATTTTGCTTTGAAATATTAATTCAACTGCTGGTCTCTTATTAAAAATCGGTTAGCCTTTTTTGGTATTATTTGTGCTATTTTTGTAATAGTGTGACTGTTATAATACTTCTTGCATTAAATGTTTTATAAAAGAAACATTTATTTAAATGGCCAATATCTTGAAACAGGTTTTTGGCGCTTAGTCTCTTATTGCGTAACTCCGAACAATTGAGTCAGTGATAGGCCTTAGTAGTAACACAATAGTAGTAGTAGTAGTAGTAGTAGTAGTAGTAGTAGTAGTAGTAGTAGACTCTTTCAACGGTAGAAGTTGTCCACTGCTGTGGAGTAACGGTTAGCAGGCCTGATCGTGTAAGAGCGGGCCCGGGTTTAAATCCTTGTTGCGAAGAGTTACCCGGTTGAGGTTTTTTCCGTGGTTTTCCCTTAATCCATTAAGTCTGATTAGTGTAATATGTCACTAATCAGCGATATATGCAATAGAGGGGGGGGAGAAACTGGCCACTCTAATCCATTATTTCCTGACTTCGTTGCCTCATGAGTGATGCCTTATGAGGTTCAAACCTATCTTCGGAGAGTTGACTAAACAACAAATAAACTTAAAAAAAGTCGCCGAACAATTCTACAACTACAGGAACTCCAGCCATATCAGGCAAACAACATAGTAATATCACAGTAGTTTCATAATACGAACTAATATCATCTAAACTACTTTAACGGATGGACCGTCTTCTTTCTTTTTACTAGACGGATAGGGTTTATGGAAAAATTCAAATCTCTTGGAGCAACAGTAACAAATATAAATGACACTCGGGAGGAAATTAAACGCAGAATAAATATGGGAAATGCCTGTTATTCGGTTGAGAAGCTTTTGTTATCCAGTCTGTTGTCAAAAAATCTGAAAGTTTATATACCGCTTGTTCTGTATGGTTGTGAAACTTGGACTCTCACTTTCAGAGAGGAACAGAGATTAAGGGTGTCTGAGAATAAGGTTCTTAGGAAAATATTTGGGGCTAAGAGTGATGAAGTTACAGGAGAATGGAGAATGTTACACAACGCAGAACTGCACGCATTGTATTCTTCAATTGACATAATTAGGAACATTAAATCCAGACGTTTGAGATGGGCGGGGCATGTAGCACGTATGGGCGAATCCAGAAATGCATATGAGTGTTAGTTGGGAGACGGAGGGAAAAAGACCTTTAGGGAGGCCGAGACGTAGATGGGAGGATAATATTAAAATGGATTTGAGAGAGGTGGGATATGATGATAGAGACTGGATTAATCCTGCACAGAATAGGGACCGACGGCGAGCTTATGTGAGGGCGGCAATGAACCTGCGAGTTCCTTAAAAGCCATTTGTAAGTAAGTAAGACGGATAGAGTTTATTATCCTTTTTGAAATGATGTATCTTAAGATAGAGGTGCAATTTGAAATTCAAAAGGAAGGTACTGAGATGAAGAGGTTGAATAGAAAATTCAATCAGCAGTGGTTTTCAACATGATGGGAAGTTTTGAAATGAACACACGGTATAAGAAGGCCCAGTTATGTGTGAAATTTATACCGTTGCTGTAACGCGCACTTCCAGCGATTTCGTTGCGTTATGAATTTTACAAATGTCGATGGAGAAGCCAGTTTGTTTTATCTTCGGCTCCTCCTCCCCTTCTCCACTCAACAGTGAACTGCAGTGTTGCTCGTCGGCAATTTAATCGAGAGACAAAAGATTTGTTTGCCGGTCTGTATCAAGTGCCATTGGTAATATATGTGACCCAGATAGACGCGCATGACTCAATTTTGTGCGCTCAACCACACCCGGCCGGTCAGGCGGTTGCGCAACTTACAAATTTCTCTATCACAATGATTCAACCTATCGAACTGACACCCCCACTGGACGTGCCGGCTACCTTCTGTTTCAACACCTTGGCTTAGGCCTACAATAAAATTACATTCGGCAGATATGGTGTTCCAGTCTTTAACGAGGTTTCCAGCTGTGTTAATTTGTCACTTCGATACATTCCGGAATTTTAAGTTAACGTCTTCGTTCTGCTATTACTCCTATTTATACATTTTTACCATCATCTTCTTCTTTCTCACATATTTTCTTCCTTAAGCTATTTCTCACCTTCTTCCTCCTCCTACATAAGATTCTTAGTCGTTTCCTTTTTATACTGTCATAGGCCTATTTAACTAATAATAATAATAATAATAATAATAATAATAATAATAATAATAATAATAATAATAATAATAATACTTACTTACTTACAAATGGCTTTTAAGGAACCCGAAGGTTCATTGCCGCCCTCACATAAGCCCGCCATCGGTCCCTATCCTGTGCAAGATTAATCCATTCTCTATCATCATACCCCACCTCCCTCAAATCCATTTTAATATTATCCTCCCATCTACGTCTCGGCCTCCCTAAAGGTCTTTTTCCCTCCGGTCTCCCAACTAACACTCTATATGCATTTCTGGATTCGCCCATACGTGCTACATGCCCTGCCCATCTCAAACGTCTGGATTTAATGTTCCTAATTATGTCAGGTGAAGAATACAATGCGTGCAGTTCTGTGTTGTGTAACTTTCTCCATTCTCCTGTAACTTCATCCCGCTTAGCCCCAAATATTTTCCTTAGCACCTTATTCTCAAACACCCTGAACCTATGTTCCTCTCTCAGAGTGAGAGTCCAAGTTTCACAACCATACAGAAGAACCGGTAATATAACTGTTTTAAAAATTCTAACTTTCAGATTTTTGGACAGCAGACTGGATGATAAGAGAATAATAATAATAATAATAATAATAATAATAATAATAATAATAATAATAGTAATAATAATAATAATAATAATAATAATAATATTTATCATCTTCTTCATTCCATGAAAATCATTTACACGCATGCATTTATTTTTGTTGTTTTAGTTCAGCATCGAGAAATGATAATTTCGAAGTAGTTCATCCATCCAACAACCCCCCCTTCCCATCAAGCAAAGGCCTACCTACCAACTTATATACTTCCAACGCATCTACAGAAGCAATTCCTTCGCACATTCGATATCATCAAAACATTCATTCAACTTTTCATCTATCCATCCACTGAATCGTATAATCACCTACTGAACCACCAACTCATCCACTCATCTGTCCACAGACTAACTCGCACTCTAACCAATTCATTCACTCACTGTATCCGTCTCTTGATCTCTAACTCACACACTCATACCTCCACTGAAACACTTATCCATTTACCGATACACTCACTCATCCATATATCTTCTACAATTATTCATCCATGTAATTATCTGTTCATCCTCCCATCACTTAATTAAACCATTCCTAACCTATTGACTCAACTATCCACCTACATATCCACTATCCATACATCTCTATTCAATGTTGAATCAATTTTCTCACCTTTCCACCCATCCATCTATTCGTCCATTTTTCCATCCATTTGTTCACCCATCTACTCACCTATCTGTTCTCCCATTTGCCCACCTATCTAACCATCTATCTCTTCATCCTCTCACCCATTAACTTTCTCACCTCTCCAGTCATTCAATTATTCACTCATACATTCACCTATCTGTACACCCAATTCATCAACCACCTGTCCACTTCCTTATCCATCCTTCTGTCTACCTACATCTTCATCCATATATTTATACACATCCACTTATACGTTCATCATCCCAAGCATTAATCTTCTCACTTCCAATTATTCACCTACATATCCACCTATCTGTTCACCCATTCGTCCACTTATCTATCCACTCATCTGTCCACCTTCTTACCCATCCATCTACTCACCCACATGACTACCCTTACATCTGTTCCGTCTATCATATGCACGTATCTATCCATTCATCTATTTAACCATATATCCATCTATACTTCTACTCATCTTTCAATCTATCTACCCACCCATCTGTCCACCTACTTACCCATCCATCTACTCACCCATATATCTACCCTTCCATCTGTTCCGTCTATCATATACACGTATCTATCCATTCATCTATTTAACCATATATTCACCCACCTATTCACCTACACTTCCACTCACCTGTCCATTTATGTATCCACTCATCTGTCCACCTACTTACCCAACCATCTACTCACCCACATATCTACCCTTCCATCTGTTCCATCTATCGTAACCATGTATTTATCCATTCATTTATTTAACCATATATCCACCTATCTGTTCACCTACACTTCCAATCACCTGTCCATTTATGTATCCACTCATTTGTCACCTACTTACCTATCCATCTACTCACCCACATATCTACCCTTCCATCATCTATCGTAACCATGTATTTATCCATTCATTTATTTAACCATATATCCACCTATCTGTTCACCTACACTTCCACTCACCTGTCCATTTATGTATCCACTCATCTGTCCACCTACTTACCTATCCATCTACTCACCCACATATCTACCCTTCCATCTGTTCAATCTATCGTAACCATGTATTTAGCCATTCATTTATTTAACCATATATCCACCTATCTGTTCACCTATACTTCCACTCACCTGTCCATTTATGTATCCACTCATCTGTCCACCTACTTACCCGTCCATCTACTCACCCACATATCTACCCTTCCATCTGTTCCATCTATCGTAACCATGTAGTTATCCATTCATTTATTTAACCATATATCCACCTATCTGTTCACCTATACTTCCACTCACCTGTCCATTTATGTATCCACTCATCTGTCCACCTACTTACCCGTCCATCTACTCACCCACATATCTACCCTTCCATCAGTTCCATCTATCGTAACCATGTATTTATCCATTCATTTATTTAACCATATATCCACCTATCTGTTCACCTATACTTCCACTCACCTGTCCATTTATGTATCCACTCATCTGTCCACCTACTTACCCAACCATCTACTCACCCACATATCTACCCTTCCATCTGTTCCATCTATCGTAACCATGTATTTATCCATTCATTTATTTAACCATATATCCACCTATCTGTTCACCTATACTTCCACTCACCTGTCCATTTATGTATCCACTCATCTGTCCACCTACTTACCCAACCATCTACTCACCCACATATCTACCCTTCCATCTGTTCCATCTATCGTAACCATGTATGTATCCATTCATTTATTTAACCATATATCCACATATCTGTTCACCTATACTTCCACTCACCTGTCCATTTATGAATCCACTCATCTGTCACCTACTTACCTATCCATCTACTCACCCACAATCTACCCTTCCATCTGTTCCATCTATCGTAACCATGTATTTATCCATTCATTTATTTAACCATATATCCACCTATCTGTTCACCTACACTTCCACTCACCTGTCCATTTATGTATCCACTCATCTGTCCACCTACTTACCTATCCATCTACTCACCCACATCTACCCTTCCATCTGTTCCATCTATCGTAACCATGTATTTATCCATTCATTTATTTAACCATATATCCACCTATCTGTTCACCTATACTTCCACTCACCTGTCCATTTATGTATCCACTCATCTGTCCACCTACTTACCCGTCCATCTACTCACCCACATATCTACCCTTCCATCTGTTCCATCTATCGTAACCATGTATTTATCCATTCATTTATTTAACCATATATCCACCTATCTGTTCACCTATACTTCCACTCACCTGTCCATTTATGTATCCACTCATCTGTCCACCTACTTACCTATCCATCTACTCACCCACTTAACTATCCTTCCATCTGTTCCGTCTATCGTACCCACGTATCTAGCCATTCATCTATTTAATCATATATCCACTCATCTATTCACCTATACTTCCACTCACCTCTCTACCTATCTATCCACTCATCTGTCCAACTACTTACCAATCCATCTACTCACTCACATAACTATCCTTCCATCTATTCCATCTCGTACCTATCCAACCATCTACTCACCCACATATCCTTCTATCTCTCCACACACCTACAAATCCTCGTATTCACGTGCCTATCCATCCATCTATTCATCCATATATCCTTCTATCTTTTCACCCACTCGCCACCTATCTATCCACCCACTGTTCACCAACTTGCCCATCCATCTATCTGCTCACTCACATATACTTCTATCTACTTACAATGCAAATAAATACAATATCAAGCTATCTGTTCACCAATCAATCCACTCATCTATTCACTTGTTTAGTATCAGTAACCTCTTGTACACCCACATATCCACATATTTATCCTCTTATCTGCACCTACCTATTCACCCATCTATCTGTCCATTTATCTATTCTACCCATTTATTATTACAACCCATTCACACATCAATAGCCAACTCGTCTATCTTTCCTAATAGCCTTTGTTACATGTATTATCGATGGCCATACTAAAACAAAAGGCAGCTAGCCAGACATTTTGAGGTCAATCTGTACATTTGACAAGTTGTTCACCCCTGTGTATAAAATAAAACGGAAAGGCAGGCGAGCACACAAGCCGGGCCTACTCGCTGCCCGCCGAGCTAGTGCTTATTGAACCGTAAAATTTTGTTACGTCATCACGCGAGCCCAGTACAAAGTGTTCCGTCGTTCCACCAGGAAGTTCGTTGTTAACACTCAGGTCATCGTCTAGTGCCGGGATTAAGAATATGGGTCTCATATTCCTTCTCATCCCATCTCATTTCTTTATTGTTCCTGTAAAAATTTCGTCCTCTACCCGTCACTACTCATATTAAGTGACAGGATTCACCTAATGGCAGGATTAAGAATGTGCAACTCAAAAAACCTCCACACCACCCATGCTTCGGTCGGGCGGAGCGTGGTGCTAACCACACCACTTCATTCTAGTTCCGAGTTCACGCGCGCATGACTCCTGTCTTCACGTCCTCTCTATGTGTCTTCGTAGATTTACTACATACGCTTACAAATTCAACTTTTGTACTGGCATAATGTAATACATCATTTAAATTTTTAGGCTTAGTTAAAAAAAGGTTCTCAAGCAAGGGGCACGAGTAGATCTTAGCAGATCTTACGAAATCTCAGGTAAACAAGTAGCCTTTGAAACTGTTTCGTTTAGAATAATTCAATTCATTTCCTTTATAAATAGTATTTGTTCAGACGAGCTGGCTCGAGACCTCGCAGAGTGAGTTATTGTGGAGCAATGGTGAAATGATAACATGGGCTACCTTATTATTTGACAATTCGTCTCCATTAATCAGGGGATTTTATAGTGACTAAGTTTAAAATATTTTTTTCAAAAAGTAATATAATATAATATAATATAATATAATATAATATAATATAATATAATACAGTATTAGTACATTATGCAACGAGCCTATGATGGTAGTAATTAAGACGCGAGTATGTTTATGAAATGAGCGCAAGCGAGTTTTATAATTTTCATACGAGCGTCTTAATTACCATTATAGTCAAGTTTCATACGACTTTTTATGCTCGACCATATTTCTAACTTGAAATTATTCAGAAGTATTCATTTTATTCTTATCTGACTGAGGAGCGGAACTGACCTTGTGCAACAGCTCGTAAATTGTGAGATGTGCGCAGACGTGAAAGTATTGATTTTTTCCGAGGAGCAAATGTCCACAATTGAGCTTGATATAATCTAGAGAGTAGACATTAACCTTGATATAACCTTGAAATTGGTTTAGACATTGAAAAACGAGATGACAAATTGAATTTATTTGAATATTATTTACAATTAACGCTAATGATTATAGTAACAGAACATAACCTTCTACGACAGTATTGGATTTCCAGCCTCCGTGACATTTCGCTAGTTGTCTTTCGATTGCATATCCGAGAATAATCGATACTTGCGCTTTCATACTGCTACAATGGTGCTTTCTGATTGGTGGAACACCTGAACTTTAATGAATAGGTGTACTTTAATGAGGTCCATTAAAGGGCTGCTACCAGGTGTATAATTACTACATTTCGGCATGGTCGAGCATAAAATATAATATAATATAATATAATATAATATAAAATAATATAATATAATATAAAATAATATAATATAATATAAGTACACTATAGCATAGTATAGTATAATATAATACAAAAAAGCACAGGGGGGGGGGGAACTTGGTAACTACAAAATTGTCGATTTTCTGTTTTAGATTTGTGTAGTTTAACTGTACAGAATAAGGACCTCATTAATCCAAAGAAATTTTGCAGAATCATAACCCAAAGACAACAGAATATAATGGATGTTGAAACATTTAATTTGTTCTCCTGCACAAACAGTAAAACGTGATTTGTCAGGACTTTCCCCTGTGCTCTTCAGATAATATAATATAATATAATATAATATAATATAATATAATATAATATAATATAATATAATATAATATAATATAATATAATATAATATAATATAATGTTATAATTGAGGGAAAAGTGTTACTCTTTAAACCTATAAACTGTTTAAGACCAGAAATATACTAATCGAAATAAAAAATATTTAATTATTGCAAGGATCAATATGTTTCACAAGAATAGTATAAATCGAGCGGCCAGCCTGTATCGCCGACAGGTAAGCAAGGCGCCCTGGAACCCGTAACTCACTAAATGGAAAGTTCTTCTACAACCTTGTAGCAGGCAATGATGTAAGGAGAGGGTGTGGGTGTTAACCGACCCCCCTCATCCCCTCCACCCACCAACCGTCCGCATCCCCAATACAACACTTTAATTACAATCTGGACCTGCAGCTTAATTCATATTCAAATTTGTTTATGGTTTTATCAGGAAAAAGATAATTTTAATTTAATAGTAGTGAATTAAGAGAGACGTTTGTTTCTTTAGTACTTATGACTTATCATTAGAGAGTAATGGATATGCTGTATATAGCATATATTACACATACCTTAAAAAGAATGTGACTTGCATCTCAATATAGCAGTGTGTCTAAAATATGGCTGTTTCGTTCTGAAAATTTCTAACACAAGACTATTTTACTGTGAATATCTTCATCCCTTTTTTCAGAATGTGTCTACTACAAGACTATTTCCTTTTGAATATCTGTCACAAGGCTGTTCCATCCAGCATCATCTTTATTATAAGCATATTATTTCATTGTGAACAACTCCATCACAAGAGACTTCGTTTTGAATATCTATATCACAAGACTCTTCTGTTCTGAATATCTATATCGCAAGGCTATTTCGTTTTTAATATCGCTAGCACAGGACTGTTTCCTTTTTAATATTATCTATCATCAGGCTATTATGTGCTGAATGTCTCTATCACAAGGCTGCCTCGTTTAATGCCTCTACAACAAGACTGTTTTCTTCTGAATATATGTATTTATCACCAAGCTGTTTCTTTTGAATATATTTATCACAAGGATTTTTCCTTCTGAATAGGTCTATGTGCATCACAAGGCTGTTTTCGTTTTGAATACTTGTATCACAAGAATATTTCATTCTGAATATTTCTTATCATCAGGCTGTTTTCTTCTGAATATCTGTCACAAGGCTGTTTCGATATAAATATCTCTATCACAATATTTCCTTTTCAATCACAATGTTTTCTTTTCATTATATCGATGGCTGAGAACCAGACTGTTCTAAGTTCAACATTTTGTAAGAAAGAATTAATCTGTGTTACATTGTGTTCCAGTTCTTGTCTGTATGAACAAAACTGTAAATATTCCTATCCATAAAATTGCTATGAAGTTGTTCCAAATGTTTCATGAAGCTTTGAATGTCAGGGACTTAAAATAGCTCTTCTGAAAAAAAAATAGTAAAATGGGCTTGGACATACATATTCTTATAGACTGTAACATATCATAAACAACCATGTGTGAAAATATAGTGAAAACGTCATTAGAAACATGTCGGAAGTAGTCCTGTTTACTCATATTTTCTGTCATTAATATTTTAGTAAGATATTTAACTTCCATATCGGCTTAATAATACTTTTTTCTGCTACAGACCTAGGATACCGTTCTTCGATTCCAGACAAAGAAGTGTGATTATCTCCAAAAGGAAATGTATGTTTCTTCTTTTGCATTTGTCCAGTGTTATCTTAGTGATAACCTTGCGCCTTAATTTGTGGACATACAAAGGCGGTTCACAATAAATCGGAAACGGAAACGACAACGAGAACGGAAATAATGTTAAAATAAATGGTATTTAAATGTAAGCATTCACAATTAACTATTGTGAATGCTCTCATTTAGATACATTTATTTTAACATTATTTCCGTTCTCGTTCTCGTTTCCGTTTCTAGTTTATTGTGAACCTGCCTTTAGTAGTGTTAATTTACTATCCCTCAAGAATTAAAGCGAAATGAACCTCAGGTTTAAATTCATAAATGTATAACATACTGTAATATACACGTATAGATCCCCCATTGCAGCTATGTGGATAGTGTGTTAGCTTTCCAACCAACAGTTCGTGGTTCGATTTATGTTCCGCCCATGCGACTAGGTCCTTGTTCCTTGTCATATGCTGTCCTTTGATGTTTCAGCGGTGGCCCTGCTCTGTGATGACCACACAACTAGGGAGGCTCGCAATGTGTGCCTGTCAAGTGTTGGTCCATAGCTATGTAACACCTTTCCCTACATCGCATCAGAGTGTAAGTCAATAAAATGAAGAAGTTAAACAGAAGAGAGAGGGAAGAAAGAAACTTGAACGATAAATAAATAAATAAATAAATAAATAATAAAGAGAATCTGATATAATAATGATGATAGTGATGATAATAATGATGAATTAAAACTTAAACGATTATCTGAATAACAAATTTACGGTTGTCCTCAGTATTTTATATATGACGAAACAGAATTCAGTGCTTTCAAAAACTTCAGCTTCTCTTTAAACACGAATACTAAAGGAAACTTTTTTCATTTTGAAAAAACTGAAACAGAAGCGTAACACGAGAATGGAAACCAATAGGGCTACTCAATGGAATGCCCTGGGGCCATCTTTCCGTCCCATTAGCAAACTGATATAAAGATGAGGTAGGGTTTGAGTGGGGTGAGAAGAGGAGGGAGAAGAAATGTCCAATTTGTGCTACCATAAACTTTTAAACTTAATTTTATCTCTAAGCTTTTTTTGTGTGTGTGTCTCTTATATGGGGCCCCCCCTAAGTAATGGGACTGGGCAGGTACTTAGCACCATTTTAATTCCTTTTAACTGTTTCTTTACGACCGACTTCTTAACGGCACCCTCACACTCAGTGCAAGAGCAGTCTATGTAGAACCTGCAGTATTACAGCTGGGTGTGTTTTCAGTCAATATGGAAACATGAAACGAGCAGGAGTTCTGTTCTTTGATATATACGATCACTCATCAACGTTTGGAATTATATCCGTAATAGAGTAATTGTGGAATAAAATAACAGGAAAAAGAGCTCACATTACTCAATCGATTTTTCTGTTTAGAATTTCAAAAAAATGTACAAAAGATTCAACATAAATCCTTTTACTAAAGGATATTCCAGAAACAAAAATAAGCCTATCGCATAAGGATTACACATTGAAAGCCCACAAAAATAAATATATAGAATATTGTAACAAAAAAAGATCGGCAAAACAAATCTTTGGAAACAGATCTTCTTGGAAATGTAACTAAATATTAGAAGATTACTATGACTACATATGTTACAATAACATCTAACAAACTACTGGACGATGATGATAATGATTATGGTGATGGTGGTGATAATGATAACAATAACTGTAATGTAACTATGAAAATAGAAATTACGGTAAAGGCTATAATATGGTGTTGGATATGATTATAATAACGAAACTTAAAGGAAGTACATTGTGTATATCAAATGGTTCTTTTAGACGGGCAAACATTATTGCTATTAACGGAAGCTTGAAACGGGCTCTTGTTCTTGACCCTACTATCGGTTTCGAAAGGAACCTAAATCAGGCCACCGAAGTTGATGTTGAGAAGAAGTCTATATATTAACCTTGTCTACCTCATCTTTCTCAAAGGTACAACATCCCTCTTAAACAATAGTCTGGCATTGGTTTGCTGTTTGACAGTAGAAGTTCCATTACAAAATTCACATGAAATTATCTTATGGAACTTCACATCCCTTTTTATTATGTAATATCTATTCTTATAAATATTATCAAGAATTCTCTTTAAATATTACATCATCATCTCTATTTCAATTAATTCACTTATATTTGCCTTCAACAATTAACTTTCTTTTTTATTTAATGTTTCAAATATCACATTAGACTGTACATGTTTATTGTATTCAGGACCCTTGTGGCCACTCATATTTTTTGAGCTGATGTCTTTAATGAATGAATGAATGAATGAATAAATAAATAAATAAATAAATAAATAAACAAATAAATAAATAATAATAAATTAATATATTATTTGGTATTCATTTTTAAAGGTTAGAACTACAATAAACTAGGAGCAAAGTTCTACTAAATAGCAAGCATTTAACGACGTTTTTAAATTATATTGTCCATCACCTAGTTATGTAATAGATAACGAAAATGTATTCGCAAATTCATTATTCTTGGTTATTTTTACTTTCTGTTTATTTAGTTTTCTTACGACCTGTAATTCATATAGCATAAATTGGTTGAGGACGAATTTCGAAGTGTAATCTAACTGCATAATATTTAGACTACTTCAAAAACATATTATTAAGATTTGCTTAAAGAAACACATAGATTATCCAACTAAACTTTTTTCCCCCAAATTTTAATGTATTAGAACTCATATAATTGTATAAAAGAAATTCATTTATTTTCTTTCACAAATATCAACTTATAAAGACTGATCTTCAGTCTTATAACAGTTACAACACAAGACGAAATGCTTCCTCCCCGTCACAAGAAACAAGATATGCGTAACGTTTGGATAAAATAATAGTTTTTGTTACGGTAGAAGACTGTGTACTATTTTTTATATTTGTAAACTGAAGATACATAGGCTTAAGAAAGAAATAATATAATTATTTTATATAATAGCTTTTACTTTTATTTTTCATCAATAAGTAATAATTATTAATTGTATATTTAGTTCTTCTTGCATTTTATTTCTTATTTTTATTGTTTACTAATTGTAATGAATTATTACTTAGCATAATAGTTATACATTTTGTCTTTACTACGATTCGTTTTTGTTTTTTGTAGCCTTTGTAAATGTTTGTATCTACTGAACTGACTATCGAACATAAGCAATGCACTGTATTTCATCTGAATATATTATTATTATTATTATTATTATTATTATTATTATTATTATTATTATTATTTAGAAGTGGTGGTATGGTGGCGAAACAATAGCAGGAGATTGATCCAACTTGGATAACACAGAGAACCGAAGTATTCGAAGAAAACCTAACGTCACATGCCGTTTGAACTAATTACAAATTTGGCAACATCTGCTAATGACCGAGCCCCGGTCGCCATAGCGACACTGATTGAGTCACAAATGGGCCATCCATGACTAGATAAGGAGAAACAGGTGGTAACATCACAGTTACTTATGTCAGTAATGCTCTCAGAGCTGGGAGTTGTATACGATGGGATTTATAAGAATTACAGATTTGACTACAAGTGGAACCATTAGCGGTGGTGGCGTACAACTCAAGTAACCACAAGTGGGGGGAGGGTTGAACCTTGTCTGCAATTTAAGCCGAGAAAACGATCTTCCGCAAAGTCATTTCAATTTCCTTTTTATTTCTTATTTTATTTCCTGTGAAAAGAGAGCAAGGTAGGAAATGTAAGTATATGTATGGACATCAGAATTCATACGCGTTCTGTCTCCAGTACTTGCGGTCCATCAACTGATGGCTTCTGACGAACGCTAATTGGGGAAATTATTTTTTGACTTAAATTTTAAACTTTCACTGCTAACATATGTTTGTGGGACCTGAACACTGATCAATATTTTCAACTAATAAACAGTAAGGAATGTTAGTTTGTATTATAAAGTCAGGGGGGAGTGACACAGTGCAGATTGTTCCATTGTATATGCTGTAGAGTAGCAACTAGAGGTGGAGAAAACATTGAAGAGTTCGCGAGAAAAACGATGAATGTCACAGTTTTCTTAAGGTTGATGTCATTATCTAATTCAATGGATCACTGCGAAATTTAATGTTGTTCTTATGAAAAATGGTAAAAAGGAGAATTATCACCACGAATACAGTAATACTTTCCTTTATTTTCTATAGAAACAGCACTACATCTTGCAGTTATAGACTCAATTAGATCATTATGTAATCCTTAACAGACATGTGACATTCATCGTTTTTCCCGCGAGCTCTTCTATCTTCTGCTCTCAATAGCTTTTTAATGTGCTAGTTGATATAAACAGCAATAAAATGAAATATAAACGCTTAGATAGACTTTCGAAATATACATTACCAGTTAATATTTTCAATAATATAATTTTTCACTATGTTGAAAGTCAATTAGTAGAACGTTAGTAAGATGGATAGTAGCATCTTCCCCCTCACTGATGGTTGAGAGTGTGAATAGAAGGGAAGGCTATCAACCAAACTGATGTAATTTCCATCATCTGCTGAATCCTAGATATCGTTATTTATTAATTTAAATAACTTAACAGTTCATCAACGATTTAAATGTTAAAAAAGTGTATCCAAGAATGTAGTATGCCTATAATTGTCTGTTTAAAAATATTATCCACGTCTTTCCCTGGATATACTAACGAAAACTAAGAAAAACCAGACCTTACACTTAATCGAACTCGAGATTTCCAGAAAACTATGCCAGCGCGTAAAAGAGTTAATTTTTTCAACATAATGAAAGACGGAGTTTTAAAAACTGACATGTTAAAGTTCCGTCATAATAAATTACAATAAATACGGTTGAATGTTTACTACGTATCTAAGAAAGAAAGAAGTAGTATTTACCCACAAGAAGACCTCCAAACAAACACGTACGCAACATTTGTGTCGTGACATCACATATTCAAGTATATGTTTGTTAGTACGGTTTAAAATTCAAGTCCTTTGCCACAAAGCAGGATATATGGTGACTTAATGTCCTGTCCCGCTGTTATATCAATAAATATCTAGCATTAAATTCTCTTAAAACCTGTACGCTATTCATACAGAATATAATGTACCTACAGGGAAGAAGCTTTTCTGTTGAAATGTACGTAGTAAGAGGGTAGTGATTTGTGATGTTTACAAGGGAATCAATCACTCCTACCGACGCTAGATATAAGAATTTCTTAAATATTATGTGTATAATTTTAATTCAATATTTACATTCTGAAATATATTTTAACTTGATTACAGCGGCCACGGTTAGTACAATACCTGTATCTGTATTACAAAAATTATTTCTTACTTTTATAAAGACGCATTGCTAATAACAAACTAGTTTACAACGACAGTTAGCAACAGTGTAAATTCTTTAAAAAATGCATGCTCTACGTACAGTAGTGGCAAAAAAAATCGGACCGACCCTTGTAGCTGATTTCAGAGCCTTGTTAATTCCAGAGCACGATAGACTGGTAACTAAGACTTTCGTGGTTCGAATCCTGCCTGGGAAGGAAACTTTTTTTGTTCCTTATTCAAATTTATTCCCAATACCTTTCGATTGCTGGTAAAATTCATGTTCTGGGAATAATAAGTTAATTAAGTAGTAAAATATCGCTGCAGTCGAAAAGTATTGAGAATAAATTTGAATAAGGAACAAAAAAAAGTTTCCTTCCCAGGCAGGATTCGAACCAGGAAAGTCTTAGTTACCAGTCTATCGTGCTCTGGAGTGAACAAGGCTCTGAAATCAGCTACAAGGGTCGGTCCAGTTTTTTTGCCACCACTGTACATTAAACAGAAACTGTCGTTGAAATTCCCAGGTAGGCAGTAATGTAATTAGAAATCATTTTTATTTATTGTGACAAAAATATTTTCGGGCCAAGAACTGGAATTTTAAGAAAAGAGGGCGAAGTGTGAGGTAGGCCAAACTTTTTCTTCTGTCGTGCCAATAATGTTCCACAAACAATGTCAGGCCAAGTTGTGTATTGTACTGTAATCCAGACATTCAGTTCAGGTTGTAACTTCAGACATTCCGTTTGCAAACAGGTATTACATACAGTACAAGGGAACAAGATGCATGAAAATTTTAAGTGTGGAATATGAGGTTAATATCATAAAACAAACCGAGAGTGGTGAAAAGAAAGTTGATATCCTGCAGTGAATTTGGTTTCACTAAAGAAGAATTAAGAATAATTTCCAGATGCAATATTTTGCAAAACGAGAGTAGAAAAAATTACAGATTTCTTCAATCCACGTTGTGAGTACTGCATATATTTTAATTACTAGGGCCTATATATTATAGTATTTTATTCAAAATTTCACTATTTTCTGCAAACCGGTGCAATGTTTTTATTCTCTATAATAATACTGGACAACAAATTTAAACTTTGTTTCTGTCCTTCAGATGAAACTATGTAATGTTAACTAAATGAGAGGTGCTGAGTTCATTTCTGGAAACCAAAATTTTCTAACACATACCATTTTTATGCTACACGCACTTCACTTATTTACACAAATTTGTTAGCCTACACTACCACATAAAGCAACCTTTGTTTGACCAAAATTCACAAATTAAAATGTCTTTTTGACCATTTACGTTTGGAGACAGCTTCTGCAGTCAATTTGATGAGTGACCTGGAATATTCAGCCAACATACTTGCATTCCATCTTCCACTGAAGCGCTTTTCGAAGGTAGATATTTCTTAATGAAACCTCTCCTCGTGTTCATCGCTTACAGCACCAAGGTTTTTTCGAAAGAAGTTCAGGTGGCTGTCAGGAAAGTGTACTCTCTGGGATAGCTTGCATCCCATTTCACTAACATTAAATAAATTTTTATTTCGGAGAAACAGTACGTGCTGGACAAAAAGTAATTACAGATTCATTTTTGTCATCACCAGGGAAAGGATTTATATGTAAATACATATTTACTTATAAAGCTAATATAATTTATATTTTGCATTATCTTTATGTTTCACAATGTGTAGGGTTGAAAAATCCTACTTTTATTTTCCATATTTTTCCATATTTTAGAGTTTAGTACATATTTTCGTTAATTTCCATATATTTTCCATATTTCATATAAAACAGTCCATATTATATTAGGTTTAACAATAAAACAAAACAAAATTCCATTAACTTTTAAAAATACATTTCAACAATAGAGATTTAAACACATGTTCAGTAATCCCTTTAACATCAGAGTTATTTGAAAATTAGCTGTCCTATCAACAATGGGAAAGTAAGTTACAAAACTGTATTAATATAATTTAAAATTTTTAACAGACTTCAGTTGTGCAGCTCAATAGTTAAATGCCAGTCAGAGTACACATAGGTTCAGTTTTGTAAATCATACTATAAAGACGGTAAATATGCCAAAAGTACGTCATTCAGTCAATTTAAAATCAAAACTAACAAGTTACATTTCAGAATTTAAAGAAGATGGTTTATCAACTGACAATAAAATATTATTTTGTAATTTGTGTCAGTGTGCAGTATCATCTACACAAAAGTTCCTGGTGCAACAACACATTACAACTAGTAAACATCAGGCCAACAAACAACTAAATTCCAAGCAGAGACAATTGTTTTTAACACAACCAACAACATCGAATGTAAGATCTGAGTTTAACATCGACCTGTGCCGTTCTCTCATCTCTGCTGATATTCCTCTCTACAAACTAAAGAATAAGGTCTTCAGGGAATTCCTTGAAAAATATACTCAACATACAATCCCGGATGAGTCAACACTAAGGAAGACGTATGCTCCATCCATCTACGATGAGACAATACAGAAGATAAGAGATGAAATTAAAGATAGTTCAATTTGGGTTTCCATTGATGAGACTCCCGACAAAGAAGGTAGACTTGTTGGTAATGTAGTTATCGGTTTGTTAAGTGAACAATATTCTGAACGAATTCTTTTACATTGTGATGTTCTAGAAAAGTGCAATAACAAAACTATAGTTAAACTGTTCAACGAAGCTATGGGTATCCTGTGGCCAAAGGGTATTATGTACGATAATGTGTTATTCTTTATTAGCGATGCTGCCCCTTATATGGTCAAAGCTGGACAAGCATTATCTGTTGTATATCCTAAATTGACTCATTTTACTTGTGTGACGCATGCATTTCATCGTGTGGCAGAAGTGGTCAGAGACAATTTCCCTAAAGTAGATTTGTTGATTTCATCAGTGAAAAAAGTATTTCTCAAAGCTCCCAGTAGAGTTAACGTGTTGAAAGAAATGTACCCTGAAATTCCATTGCCACCAAAGCCAATTTTAACTAGATGGGGTACATGGCTAGAAGCAGTTGAATATTATGCCGAACATATAGACTCTATTAACAATGTTCTCCTTGCATTGGACTCTGAAGATGCAGTCTCAATTGATACTGCGAAAACAGTTACCTGTGACATAAGTGTGAAGAATGACTTAGCTCACATTCAGCATACATTTTCATGCATCATAAAAACGCTCAAAAGTCTCCAAAATAGGCACCTTTCACTATCTGAAAGTTTTGAAATTATAAATAGTACTGTGGAACAACTGAGTCGTGGTAGAGGTAAAGTTGCAGATGCAGTAAGAGCTAAGGTGGACACTGTACTTTCAAAAAACCCTGGATATGAAGAACTACAAAAGGTTGTTGCTGTGATGAGTGGTGAATCAACAGTGAAGATTAACTTGGACTTATCCCCAGCAGACATTGTGAAATTGAATTATGTACCAGTTACTTCTTGTGACGTCGAACGCTCTTTTAGTCAGTATAAATCTATCCTCAGAGACAATAGAAGAAGATTCACTTTTCAGCACTTGAAAGAAATGTTTGTAACCTATTGTTATGGTAACAGACAATAAAAATTGTGTTTTGTTGAAACTACATTGGAAGATAAGGTACGTCCATTATATTTTTTGTTTAGTTTGATTAAAATGTACCAATATTTAACGTACATAGTCATTTTTTTTTATAATTTTAAGTCCATATTTAATTCCATATTTTGGTAAAAATCCATATTTAATTCCATATTTTGGTAAAAATAACTACATATATATTTACATATTTCATATATTTTTAGTCCATATAAATCCGTTCCCTGGTCATCACAAACTACATCGAATACAGATATTTCTATAAAAAGGACAAATTTCATGTTGTACAGCATAATAAGGAAAGCAAGAGTGTTAATTGGGAGGCCGGAGGGAAAAAGACGATTGGGGAGGCCGAGATAATATTAAAATGGATTTGAGAGAGGTGGGATATGATGCTAGAGACTGGATTAATCTTGCACAGGATAGGGAACGATGGCGGGCTTATGTAAGGGCGGCAATGAACCTGCGGATTCCTTAAAAGCCATTTGTAAGTAACTAAGTATAGTTTGAAAATAATATTTTTTTTAACATCTTAATATACAGTACGTGCATTAAACTATGAACAGTTGACTGAATGTTAGCAGTCTGGCCAACGTACAAACTTCACCATTAACTTCAATGTGACGGAGTAAAAATAGTTCAGGTACTTGTAATACTTCATGTTCAATTGGAATAATTTATATTTATTTTTGTTAAGTAACGTTTGAATTGTTTAAATAAAGTTCAGTACATTTTTAATGCAGTGATTTGTTTCGTATAATGTATAAGTTAACACTGCCTTCTGCGTATGAATTTTACATGCATTGTAGGATTGTAACATACATAGAAGGTAGTGGTTTTCATTACAACTCTAGAGCAGTTATTTGTAACATTTCAACATACTTATTTAGGTTGGCAACTCTTGAATTCAGTAAAAACAACTTTCAATCGTGGCGGCCGTTTGCTGTAACGACGAGAAAATACACTATCGTGCAAAAAAGATTTTCGGGGTCCGCCAAAATGAAATATCAGCTTCAAGGGGTTTCCATGACACTCAAAATGTTGGGAATCACTGCTCTAGACCATGCGCTCACCAGAGGCAACGTTACTTAATGCAAACCTATATTAACTGTCTGTGATTGCTAGTATACGAAATAATCTCAAACCTAAAACCGGCATTATTAATTTACAATTGAACCTTGAAGTCAGTATTGTTATATGACGTTCATACAATGCATGTTAATTATATGTGGTTGCTACAATACGAAATCGCTGTTACACAAAAGCGAGGTAAGTATATTCATGTCCAGTAAGGAATTCGGCGGGGATTCGACTTTAGGACCCTCGGCATGTGCGTGCGTGCTGCTCTCATTATGTTGGGCGGGTGTGCATACAACGCGTTGCTCAGGTGCGGGATTGGGGAGGTCCGTGGATTGATTGATACGTCGGAGTGACATGATGTGATGTGTGATTGACATAGGGGCCCTGCCCAAGTAGCTGCCGCAGACATTCCAGCCAACCGCACAAAAGGCTCCTACACACGACACACCTGCATAGCCTCCTACAGACGATGAAGAAAGACTACCACGTACAAGGAACATATCAAATATTTTTTTCAACGTAAAATATTTATTGTTTCCAATAAGCGTTTAAACCTCGTCATATCTCCATCAAATTATGACTTAGGATTATTACAAAAGAAACTGGTAAAGTGAAAACATTTCTACTATGGCCCTGGTCTACTCTACTACGCCTGTAGTAGCTAATCAAAGAAATAAAATAGATCTCAAATATGCAGATTTTGCTTGCAGAATCTAAATGAAGGCTATTCTTTTTAATTTTGAAGTTTATTTAGGCCTATTTATTTACTAATTATAGAAATGTTACATAAATGTACTCCGAAAGAACAAAGATCGTGTTTGGGAACAGTTCCGTTCTGATAAGATGAAAGAAGTATTACACAATTATACAGGATGATTCACGAGGATTTACCGTCCTTCACGGAGCTTATTTCTGAAGACATTTTGAGAAAAAAATGTCATATAAACATAGTTCCCATTCTTAATATTTTCAGTGTTACACTAATTTAAAGTAGTTTCTAACACGTTTTTCTTTACACAAATGCAGAATGAACCATTCAGAAGTATCATTTCCTTAATTGGCAAGTATTATGAAGCTAAAAATGTGCTGTGAACTCCTCAGTTGCTTCGTACAGACGTCTTTTTTTCCATTTTTAACTAGAAAATTACTAATTAATTGAATAACTAGCGGACTTACTCGTGTGAATTATGTAAGCCGCACAAATCTTACATAATTAACACGAGTATGTCCGCTAGTTAATCAATTAATTATATTCAAGTGTTAAAAATAGTGTACGCAAGATTCAAAATAGAAAATTACATTATTCTCACGCACTTATCACAACAATTATTACAAATCACACCACTTCCACCGACTTAATTATTTGCAGTTCAATTTTGCATCCTAATTTACAGTCTTGGAGAGTTTAAAACACATTAAAAAAATGTCGCCGTCTGATTGAGTACACTTGGCCTCACGCTTGTGAACGGCACTCGTCGCTTTACGTAACTGCATAGGCTAACTTTGATTTCCGTAGCGCTCGCGCTGGCTGCTGACTGCACGCTGACCAAGATCACGCGTTCACAGCAATGCGTTCCAATAACGAAACGTATCTCTGTAAATATTGAGAATAGGACCTATGTTTACATGACATTTTTTGCTCAGAATGTCTTCGGAAATAAGCTCCGTAAAGGACGGTAAATCCTCGTGAATCACCCTATATGTAGGCCTACATAATTCACTAATATAGAGAGTGAACCGTAAGTAATGTCATTAATTTCAGGAGGTTATTCCTTAAGGCATTTCAAACAAAAAAGTTAAATATAATTTCGCTCGTTTTCCTCTTCCTTTTCGAGATAAAAATTGCTTTATACGAAACATTTCATAGCATGTTTTGGGAAAGTCATTGATTTAATTCTCGATATGCTCAGTCAGTTTAAGAGAGCAGTGTATTATGATAATACATTATTGAAAGAATTTTAGTTTTGTCCTTCAAATGTGACAAAATTTGATCTAGTCGAATGAGGCATTGTAAAATTCTTTTGCACAATTCAAAGTTAGATTTGTTCGGACCAAATTTCTGCATATTTACAGGACAAAACTGAAATTCTTTCAATCATTTATTATCATAATGCACTGCTCTTCTAAATTGAGCATACTGGGAATTAAATCAATAGCTTTCCCAAATCAAGCTATGAAATGTTTATTATAAAACAATTTTATCTCGAAAAGCAAGCAAAAACGAGCAAAATTGTATGCAACTTTGTTTGAAATAACTAAAAGAATAACCCCTGAAATTAATGACATTACTTACTGTTCACTCTGTATATAGGTTTCTTCTAAACTAAAACGTAAAATACCAATATCAGGTTCAGATTATTAAGAAAAGAAGAAGATAACATATATAATTCACAAATATAGGTCTACATAATTAGAAGATTAACATTTTAACACCAGGATTAGATTCCTAAGAAGTAGCCTACATAAAAATAACAATAAAGTTAATAAGATAACGTAAGCTTAATATAACTTACAGATCCTGCAGATTGAAAGGGACGATAAGGTACACTTAAATGAATAGAAAATCTTTTTTACGTTTTTGTCATTAAATGCACGGTTAATTAGAAAATTCAGTTGGAAGTTTGAGCAGTTTGGAAACATAGCCGCTAACACACTGCTCTCTCTTCTAATACGGATGTAAGAGGTCAACGAACTAGATCTGTTTGTCTTAGTGAACTACCTCCCATCTCCCTTTCTGTCTACAATGTTGCAAGCTGGTCGCATCAGTCAGTGGTTTCAAATTAGTGGTTTTAAAATTAAATTTACACGAAGACCGTCTTCATTAGATTTCCTATCGATACGGACAAAAATCACTGTCCTACTCGCAACAGTTAATGAATAAGAGGGCGTTAAACAATTGGAGAAAATAAACATTTTTTTTTTGTGAGAAACCTATAAACTTCCCACCAATATATTATTACATACAGTCACGAAGCTCAATAAGTAGGAAATATGCATCCATAGATAGTTGCTAACTACTAGGATCGCTAATATCGCCTCATCACAGACAATGCGAAATAGTACCTACACAGTCTATTGTTTCTAGTACCCTCACAACTCAAGCTTCGTGACTGTATACACTAGACGGTGGTATTACGCTTTTTTGACACATACAACATAAACTACCGTATTCGTTCTGAAAATCTGCAGAGTTATTTCACTTTCACCCTATCTAATAATTTCAAAGTGCAGAAAAAGATGATGTTGACAATGATGATTAATAACGGTATTATTAGTAGAAAAATCATACTTATATTAATAAGAAAGATAACTGAGAGAAATAATAGGCCTATACAAAAACATAATTATTAACAACGCTGGAAATTACATTTTATTATTACTAACAGCCGGGCAAACATTTTCGACCCTGGTATATAGGCCTATTTACGAGTCAACAAATAAATAAAATGTAATAGATAAAATTAGCCTAATAATTTTCAATATCCTTTTCGCTTGTCTTTAGTAAGCAATCAATAGGGGTTTACTAAATTCATTTTAGAAAACTATTAGTTGTCATGGAAATTCATACTTACACAAAAAGAAAAAAATATTTCTCTTTTAAACGTGATTGTGTGAGCGATATTTCCCTTTATTTTAGGCTACGTTTACATTAAGTAAATTCGTGTACCTTATAGCCTACACAGTTTTGTACTATTTTTCTGTAAGAGAGGTCAGTTTAATTTTTTTTATTCATGAGCTAGCAAGTTTATTACCGAATTTAGTTGCTGAAATAGGTTAATATCATAACAGAAACACTAAAAAAAATACTACTTTTTAGGTTTTATAGCCGTAATTATCTCTATAAAATGACAAAAAAAAAGTACTGCGTTCCTGATCGTTTGTAGGAGTCTCGCGTGTGGAACTTTTGTGGCACAATAGGCTTATTAAAACGATTAAGTAAGCGATAATGCAGTGTAGCCAACGTTAACATATAGATATTATAATAAAACAGAGAAAGAGAGGAAGAGGGAAAAGGGGGAGGTTTGGAGAAATGTCCGGGATTCTGGTCGCCATGTTTGGTGTTATTTGAGGGCATGACTAGGCATTTTCTCTTTGTTTAACCGTCGGTGGGGTCTGCACCCACGTTATCTAGAACGTAATTCTCAAATGTGAAGTCATTGTATGTAAGCCCAGTAGCGGGTCCCTTCTCTTGTTGCAAGATTAGGATCTCTTTGCGAAACGATTTCTCATCAGCTGATTGCTTCACATAAGTTAAATATTTGTATATTAATCTCAGGCGAACTGAGCTTGCAGAATACATTTGACTGCACTTGTCACTGCATTAACTCATTTCTTATCTGTTTATTTGTCCAATTATTAATGTGCTTTTATAAAATTTTACTGCTTTTATTAAAATATATATTTTATTCATAACTGGTATCTAAACTAAACATAGACATATTAGAAAATAGTATAGATTTAATTGGCAGTAAATATATGAATGTTCTCCATGAATATGGTTTTGTAAATTATTTAAATGCCATCACTAGGCCTTCAATAATTTCTGGCACATGCATCGACCATATATTTCTAAAAACTCAAAATAATTATAGCTTCATACCTGGCGTTCTATCTAGTGCTATTACCGATCATTATATTGTTTTTAGTTTATTAAAAATGTCTAACAATGAATACAATTCCAGGCCGTCTGTTACTCTCTCATCACAAAATATGCAACAAATTAATTATCCTGATTTGATTACAGATTTGCTAAAAGAAACCTGGGAATCGGTCTATAATTGTAATGATGCCAATGACTGTTTTCAAATTTTCTACAATTTAATCCTAAAGTATATAGATAAATATACTATTATAAACATTAATCAGAAGATTTCTAATAAATCCAAGAAAATAAAACCCTGGATCACGGCCGGCATTATTAATTCTATTCGTACAAGAGACAAACTTGCTTTAAAAGTTAAAAAGAATCCAAGTAACGTACAACTAAAAAATTACTACAGAGCATATAGAAATATGTTAATCTTATCATTCGAAAAACGAAAATGAAATATTATGAATCCAAATTTGATAGATACAAAAATGAACCTAAAAAATTCTGGCAAGTTATAAATGAAGCTACAGGTGTAAATGTACAAAATAAACAGCCAATCAAGGAGTTAAAAAACGATAAGGGTGAAATATTAAATTGCAGAAAAGAGATTGCAAACGAATTTAATAATTATTTTTCAGAGATAGGACACAAAGTTACTTCTAACATTAATAAGTCAAATTTTAACTCTTCTCTACAAAATGAGACACAAGATGAACATTTAGCTTCCTCCATGTTTCTTTTCCCTGTAACTGAAGATGAAATTATTATTTTGGTTAAGAAGTTAAAAAATAATGTTGCTCCTGGTATAGATGGAATTAAGAATAATACTTTCAAAATTATTATCAAATATATATTAAAACCCATGGTTCATATTTTTAACTTATGTTTTGTGCAAAGTATATTCCCAGATGTTTTGAAATGTGCCATAGTAATTCCAATATACAAATCTGGAGATAAAAATAATTTAAATAACTATAGACCTATATCTTTACTTCCAACATTTTCCAAATTGCTTGAAAAATGTTTAAAGAATAGATTAATAAATTATTTAGAAAAACATAAAATCCTCTCTAAAAATCAGTTTGGTTTCCGCAATAATATTTCTACTGATGATGCTCTTATTAATGTTACTGGAAAAATTATCAATGAACTAGATATCGGAAACAAATGTTTGGGTATTTTCTTGGATCTACGGAAAGCTTTTGACACTATCAATCATAATTTACTTTTGGACAAACTACATACTATTGGAGTTAGAGGTATAGTTTTAAAATTATTTCAATCATATTTTAGTAACAGAAGGCAAATGACCAAAATTGAAGATCAATTTAGTGAATACAAATATATTGATATAGGTGTACCGCAAGGAACAATTTTGGGACATTTTATTTCTAATATATGTTAATGATCTGCTAAATATAAATTTAGAAAAATTTAATGGATCTATATATTCATATGCGGATGATACAGTAGTTATTTTCAGTGGTTTTTCTTGGCAGGAAGCATATAGAAATGCTAATATAGGTGCTAACATTGTTAAAAAATGGCTTAATTCCAACTTCCTTTCTTTAAATATATCTAAATCAACTTTAGTTACTTTTTCTTTAACAGCTGCCAGTGTTCAAAATTTAAAATTTAGCGATAAATATAGACTAACTTAATAATAAACAGTGAAAATTGTTTAGATCCCAAAAGTTGTAAATGTCCACCTTTGAAAGAAGCCACGTATGTCAAATATCTGGGTATCATTATTGATCAGAATTTAAAATGGCCTCATCACATTACTTATCTTTGTAAGAGGCTTTGTAAAACAATTTATAAATTCGTTAATCTTCGATGCTACTTACCTATTAGAGTTCTGCGAAATGTTTATTTGGCCATTATTCAGTCTATCATTCAATATGGTATAATTGTTTGGGGTGGAAGTACAAAAATTAATCTTAGTCCGTTAAATTTACTACAAAAACGAATAATTAAAATTTGTTTGAAGAAACGTTTCGATTATCCAACTAAATTAATTTATTCTGAATTTAATGTATTTAATATTGAACAAATTTATAAGTATACGCTGTTAAAATTTTATCATAAAAATCGTAATAAGTTTGTATTACAGACACACAATTATGAAACAAGACGAAATATTAATTCAACATTAGTAGAACCTAAATGTCTCACATCTGCTGGTCTAAAGCATAGCATAAATTTTGGCCCTCGGTTGTACAATGCTTTAACTAAATTACACCCAGAACTTCTAATATGTAACCCACTAACATATAACAAGAAAATCAGAAACGTGTTAATATCTTCAATTTGATTAAATAAATTTATAGTCTATATGTATGAATTAATCAACCTATATTATATTTGTATTCTATAATTTTGAAATATATATTAGTCCTACTTTTCACGTGCGATATTATTCTTCTATAGTGTTAATATTATATTATATAATTCCATTGCCGCTGTAATTATATTTTAGTTCCTATTTTATTTTACTTATTTATTTATATTATTATTATTATTATTATTATTATTATTATTATTATTATTATTTATTTATTTTACTATTATATCTGAACTGCGACCGAGCACGAGAGCTGCTCATTCGGTCTCAAATTTTGTTAATACTACTGTATCTTCTTTTTTTATTGCTTGTATTATTTTATTTGTATTTCTCTTTGTTTGTTTTGTAATTATATTTCTTTATTCTGTATATTTGAAATAAATAAAATGGAAATTGGTTATTTATGAGGCGAGTGTGAAAAAGATGACTTTACGAATGTGTGTTTCACAATGTTTTTTCTACAGTAGTAAAAATTCACATTAAATAAATATTTCGAATTGGAGAGGTTATAAGATCACAATGTCATGGTCATCTAAAATCAGAATCATTAAGAAGTAAGTATCCATGGAATGGTATCTTGTTTCATGACCGTCTAAACTGGCCATATAATCAACAAAGCGGTTAGAAACAGTTGAATGACAAATCTTGTTAGAATGAGTACTACATGTAACTTGAGAATAATGACTAAAATATTGACCTAGATATGAATGTTAAATTTGTTACTTATTTGTGTAACGTGTAATATTTAAGTAATGAAAAATCGAGGTAATGCATCAATTCTTCCTGCATGAAGTTTGTACACTGAATATTACATTTTCTTTGGCAGGGCATAAAACGAATAGCAGTGTCTAAAGTGATAATAGTGGGTAGAAAAAAGTTTTTTTTAACAATCTTACCGATGTTGTTGGTAGGCCTTGTAAGTTAAACTTACAACACAGGTGCGGTAAGTAAATAAATCAAATAAACTGTCTTTTATTTATTTTTTTAAAAGTAACGAACTATGAGTATCGCGCAACACTATATGCTATGAGGGAATAACTAAATGTCTTATTATACCTGTAGATCTACTCTTTTAAAATTAATTTAATGAAGTGGAGTTTTGTAAGGAAAAAAGGAAATAATGTAGATAAGACGTAAGCTTGAAAATCATTTCTGACGACTTCCGGTTGTTGCCCTGAGCTTCTCTCACGAGATCGTGGTTGATCGCGAAAACATCCAGGGGGGAGTAATTATTTACACTGATATATAGACTAATTAATATGTTACCTACAAACATTTTCTGTGTGCTATTTATTTATATTGATGTATAATTAATGTGTTACTAAACTTTCTATAATTTATTTTATTACATCATTTTCATATCGCTACCGAGTAATACCAAATGAATAACACCTATCGACAAATACGAATAATAAATGAATGACGCCTATCGACAAATAGGCCTAACAAATGGCGATCATAGGCTTACATGAACATTTTAGAGTCCAAAAACAATTTATTGAAATTAAAAATATTTAATAATAATTTATTTTAATTATTAAGATCGACCAAGAAATAGTATGCAATATATGTGTTAAGTGCATACCAGACTCTCGAAAATAGAGAAGACTCGACTTCGTCTCTTCTTCTCAAACTTTTCCTCGTTTCAGTTATAATGCACATGCCACGCTTGTATTACAATATACTATTTCCATGAGAAACAACACATTAGTAACCATAAAATCCATACATTCATCACATCTACAGTAGTAGGTTTATTTTTGTTTTATTGGGTTATTTTACGACGCTGTATCAACATCTAGGTTATTTAGCATCTGAATGAAATGAAGGTGATAATGCCGGTGAAATGATTCCGGGGTCCAGCACCGAAAGTTATCCATCATTTGCTCGTATTGGGTTGAGGGAAAACCCCGGAAAAAACCTCAACCAGGTAACTTGCCCCGACCGGGACTCGAACACGGGCCACCTAGTTTCGCAGCCAGACGCGCTGACCGTTACTCCACAGGTGTAGACTCTACAGTAGTAGGTTAGGTCTAGTTATTTTATCGTACATTTTGTTAGAAGATTACAGATAGCAATGAAAATTATCCAACTCTTCCATTTATTATGTAATAACAATGTACTCACAATAACCAATTTAAAAATTATTTCCATGTCTTCATTTCCTTCCACTTTCATTTTAATGAATTGTTTAATGAATTAAATTAAACAATTATTTCCCCAACATGTTTTATATCGAAGTTTAAAATAACAAAAATCGTAAGGAATTTGTAATTATCATTCATCAGATGATTGACGAGCGCTTTAATTATGGGGTCACCGTGATCAATTTAAAATTCATTATTAACTACACGATTAATAAAAATCCGTGTGAAAATCCGATATTTAAGATAACTTCAACTTTCTACAATAAAACCAAAGCTGAATATTAAGCCAAGCTACACTAATATTAAATTAACTGAAGAAAGTGTTTTAAGAATTTGGAAACCATATTTCTCGCGCTGAATAGGACATCACAACCAGTTGTCGTGCCAAGAATGCGCCCTGCGTGTCTATACTATACAATTAATTAGAAAGAAGAAGAAGAAGAAGAAGAAGAAGAAGAAATAATAATTTGCAGTCTCGTGCTGGTATCGAGATTATAGCAATTATTACTACAGCAACGCGGACAACAGGTTGCAATTATGGGGGAGGGTTATAATGACTACTTCCCAAAATTGCCTAACCGACCATCCAATCGACTGGAAGACACAGGAACACAAGATTTCGGAAGATATGGAAATAAGAGACGAATGCATTACCACTATGTTGTAACTGCTAGGCTCACTAGCTTAGACTAGCCTAAAACAACACAAGACAAAATAAAAAGGTTGGTTTCTCTTACGCACTCAAAAGAAAATTAAATATTGGCTTAGAAAATATTCTTCAGTGCCACCAGCCAGACAGTAAACAGCATATTTCACTATCGCCATCTTAAAATTTCTTGAAAATCGGTTTGGATTTTCCGTTATATTAAACTCTAAATTCAAATTACATATTCATGAGATTCAGGACATTTTCAATCTGTTGACTTACAAACATGCTTTTCAGTGCAAATAACTAGCATATTACATGTATAATTGATGGCAAGATAATTTATAGTTACCTTAGGAAAGCATTGATGAGTTTCAAGAAAAATAACTTAAATAAGTTATATTAATTTACTTTAAAAAGTATTATTAAGATTCTGGAAATTTACATGAATTTACTATGAAAATATCCAGCTGATATTCAGAATATGTACATTAAGTTGTCTTGTAAATGTATTGCTGAGGTTCAAGAAACTTACAATAACTTGCCTTAGAAACGTATTGTTGAGCTTCAGAAAATTTATATTAAAGTAATCTTAGTGACGTATTACTGAGATAAGAAAATGTATAAACTTTTATTACAGATAGACGCAACAGAAAACTTACATTAGGTTGTATTAATTTCCTTAGAAACATATCACTGAAGTCCATAAAATGTATTCTAATTTTCCTTACAGGCAGACTTCATGAACACCCATGAAGTGTTGTTGAGTTATTAATTTTCTTCCGTTACACATCCTACATTGCCTATTGTTCATGTTCAAGGAATGTTCTGTATGTTTTAATAGAATTGTATTAGCTAATAATTTTACAGAAAATAATGTTTCTCAGTAATTGTATTCATTTTTGGGATCAAATGAAGTATTTTCTGTACTAAAATTAACCTTAATCATTATAAAAATTTGTGGTTCTAAAAAGGCAAATGAAAAACAAATTAGGGGTTCGGGAGTAAAACATGGTAAGTGATATTTTAGTGTTTTGAAATTTATTAGGTCTGTAAACATTTATCCATGCGACAGTTTGTATAGTTACCAGGAAGGTAAAATCTGTATACTTCTGCCATCTGTTGATATATTAGAAAACTAACTATTATATTAGACGAATAATATAAGACACCATTATACGCTATATCTCATTTTTGACCAACATGTCAGTTACGTACGTTATACTGATTCACATTTTCGAATTACTTAGTCTCTCAGGTACAACTTAATATGTCCTACTATGTAGACCTACTTAATAAGGCGAAAGTAAAGTGATTTTATACATAGGAGTGGGTCTTATTATTTTTCTATCATTTTACATTATCACGATATCACGTTTCAAGAGCATAATCAGATGTGTCATCTAAAGAGACATGGTTGTTGAAGATGACAAGTCTTCGTTATCAATTCGCAATTAAAAACGATAGACAATAAAACACGTCATTCAATTGTCATTCAATCTGTTAATGTTTCGACAGAATAGTACTCTAGTGACAATATATAATCAATAAAGGTTAATTCACGTGACTCACTCTTATGTTCAATTCTGATAACGTGTATGAAAATTAACTTAACAGCGATTCTTGTAAGTTAGGACCAATAATATAGAACAATTTTGTACCCTAGCAAACGAAACATGTTAACATAGTTGTACTGATGTGACACGAAAATTGGTTCAAGATTTAGTTATGATTAATAATAATTAATTATTTGAAAGATACAGCAACAAATTTTGCATTCTGTTTAGTACCTAAACACTAATTGTTATATCCTACAACCACAATCATTACGATGAACTATTCTAACATGAAAAATAAGATTGTTTCTGGTACTTCGAAGCTATTTTTCGGGTGTGGGTTCGAATCCCACTTGGACAGATTTTCTAGTCGACTATTTTCCAAAGATTTCTCCAACTCCGAGACGAATTTCAGATAATCTCATGGTAAATTCTTGGATTCATATTAACAAAATACCATCTCGCTATAATCAAATTTACTGACGCTGCATTATCGCAGATCACATAGCGTCGTTAAGTAACCGATTTTAAAAGACCAACTCCTAATAGGACTATTAATATACTCATGTCAGCTTCAGTATTACCCCAGCTTCGTGTCCTATGAATCAATTTTATTGTCACATGATGCAAGAAGACGAAACAGGAAAGTTTTAATCCTTCATATTTTAAGGACTGTGACCATTACTACAAATAAAAAAACTATTCCTGAAGGTAAACCAAGAGTGAAATTTGAAAATCTGAAACCATTCACCCAATTCTTTTGAAAATTTTATCACATATTCTTTGAAATTAAAATAAATAACTGACAAAATTTGAAATACCTATTAGGCTAAACACTTATTAGTTATAAAATAATTTATACATATATTTTTCTAATTTAGTCACAAAAATTATCCCCCGTGTTACACTTTTTTTCGTGTATTGATGTTTTGCGAAGGCATTCCCCATGGATAGTTCTGCGCCGTGACGTCGTGGTCTAAGGCATCCTGCCTGGGACTTGCGTTACGGAATGCGCGCTGGTTCGAGTCCACATGGGGGAAGAAATTTTCACATGAAATTTCGGTCAGTGTATGGGACCGGTGCCCACCCAGCATCGTGATGCACTTGGGGAGCTACGATAGGTAGCGAAATCCGGTTACGCAAACGAGCTATAACGGCTGGAGGGCTCATCGTGTTAACCACACGACACCTCCATTCTGGTAGGATGATCGTTCACCTCTGCTTCGGCATGTGACAGTGAGGCCAGCAGCCGGCTGGTCGGCCTTGGTCCTTCGTGGGCTGTAGAGCCACGGATTATTATTCTCTATTGATACAATTTTCAATCTGGTATCAATTTTTTTAATATATCGATTACTTTGGCATGTAGGAATTTGTTCTCGTCTGATTTTTCAAAATTGGATAAAAATGATCATACCACATAATTAAACGTCTGAAATATGCACCTCATTAAATATTGCGTCAAAGTGCTACATCTATCCTTGTTCCTCGTACTTTTCTTAACTTACTTCCAAAATTTTGTCTCAAGAACAATAGGTACTAAAAGTGCAACACCTGGGACTTTTTTACGTGATACAAGACGCAGAAGAAAATTGTTTTGAGAAATAAGCAAATAAAGGTTTGGTATCAAAGATTTCCATGTATCTAATTGTTCAAAAGTGCCTTGTTCCATATAGTGATTCCACAGAATTATTTTTCTTTTCTTCTTTAGACTTTTTGTGAAGTATTGGAGATTTTTTAAAACAAAAAAATTGAATTTTTTTTAATCAAATTTGCTTCAAATTTCACTCTTAAGTAACGAGTAATATGCATATTTGTAATTATACATTATGTTTGTTAACAATATACATTTAGTGTAAGAAATACAGAACTTTGATGTCTGTCTAAAATCAGCACGATTTCGTATCTTAGCAACCCTAATGTTAATTCACATCATATCAGTTTTAGATAAAGTAATGACATAGCCTAATACACATATTAAATGAAATGAATAATTTTTCACGAGCGTTTTAACATTTTATTAGTAAAGCAATCACAAATAATTAACTCTGACAATTAGTATTTTTATACGAAGTTAAAGAGACAAAATTTAATTAGGTCTACAAATAAATGGAAGCTGATATCTAAATTCGCGATACAATTTATCAGTTCAATGCTACATATAAAACAGAAAATAGTTTGGAATTTCTCAATGAAGGAAAAAAAAAAGAATGAAAAGTTGTACTTGAATTACGTTCGCAGTACATAAATAATAGACGCCATTCCTCGTTGAAATGTCAATGGGTAACTGTCTACTTGTTTTTGTCTGATTAAAATCTTGCCATCTTATCAAATTAACTCCGTGACAGGTTCCAGCATACCTGCATTAATAAAATACAATTAATCTGTCCACATCTTATATTGTTTACCATCAGTCTCGTAAAAAGTAAACTATCGATTCCCTTTTGCTTCTTTTTTCTAACTCTTCTTGTTACACGAATTCGTAGCATTTAAACTACTTGAAGTTCTTTTTATTCTTTTGTTTTTTGCCCACCTTTACCAAACCCGCTCCTTACATCCATTTACACAACAGATAAGAGCTAAAAATGAGTGTTAAAAATTCCTTGCTACGTTCATTTTATCAGGTACTCTTAATTTATTTATTTCGAATTCTTCTTCTTCTTTATCCTCTACTTCCTCATTTAAAATCCAAACATTTCCCCTCTCACCCACACTAAACCAATTACAACAAGACTTATGTTAAAAAAAGAAAGGTAACAATAATCTTGAATAACTAGTTCTTGTTTTGCAGTGGACTGTACTTCTCTAAATGGAATGCAGTAGCACCGGTGTCATTCTTTTTTTTTTAACCTTCTTTCCTTTCTTACATTTAAATTTAAAACAAGCAAGAACTTCTCGAACACTGTACTGTAGTCTCTTGTGGTGGTGTCAGAGGACCCGAAAAACCAGTGTCACTTCTTTTGTTCGACCTCTGAAAACTTCTTGCTTAACAGTTCTCAGGCATTTTGTTGTTTTTTCCACCTACAAGGGTATTCCTTAGAAAAGAAATGCAATGCGCAGGAAGGAAGTAGGCCTACTGCAGTTGCTATCCATTCCTCCGAATTTAGCAAGAGAAAATAAATAAGCAATCCAAATATGACTCACAGCCCGAAATCTAAAGAATAACTGTGTGAGATAACTATATTTACATTTTGTTTAATTGTTTGTAATTACATATAAAGTGTCTCTAATTCCAATAAGCAGAACATATTTTAAAATACAGGGTATTTAAAAAAAAGTAGCCAATATTTTAGGAGAAGATAGTATGCATCAAAACAAGAAAACAATGTCTAATAAACATAGGTCCTACGACACATACCTTCTAAGATCTGAACCCTTGTTCATAGGAGGTGTTAATATAACGTCAATTATGGCAATTCATTTCTCTGCCCTACAATACAGCAGATTAACAAACAGTTGGAACCCCTGGCATAGAATACTGATACGTCGCAAGGAATACTGAACGCAAAAGTTTAGTTGCGGATAAGAGCGGGGTTCAGCAGAGATGGTGTTGTGAATTTTCGTAATCAGCATGTGTAGGCTGATGAAAATCCCCATGCAGTTGAAGAAACAAGGCATCAGCACCGATTCTTAATCAACGAATGGGTATGCGTTCTTGGTGATAGATTAGGCCTAAAAGGCTACCACAGAGATTAACTGGGGATCGTTATCAGGACTTTCTTAATGTATTAACAACAAATTTCAAAGAATGCGTGGTTCCTTACGCCAAAGAGCAGAGAAATGCATTGCCATGAATGGACTTACATTGAGCACTTCTTGTGAACAAGTGTTCAGATCTCAGAAAGTATGTGCTCTAGGACCCATGTTTATTAGACATTATTTTCTTCATTTGATGCATACTAGCACCTCTTAAAATATTGGGTAATTTTTTTTTAACAGCCTGTATAAATTACAAAAAGTATTTTCTATGTAGTGTTCCGCCGCTGATAGAACAAGTCCGGTCAGGAACGAAGCATTGTCACTGGGAAGAAGTTGTACAAATTCATTATATGTTTGATCCTTCAGTAAGGCTTGGTGATTAGCTTTTCTTCTGTTCTATCCAGTGAGCGTTTCAGTTTATCTAATATTATTTTAGCAATTTAAATACATCATTTTTATATAAATTGTAGATTTTTTTATCTACTAATAATACAGCTTGCGATACTTGTCAGGTATTTCAATTCTGTTCCTACATTATTTTAACAATGTCTTTTTTAGGGTTCACATTTCTGACCCAGAAAAATTAAAGCAGTAATCACTCTAAAAGTATTTTGGAGTTACTTTTCGTGTTTCTTCAAGTATTCTTTTCAAGTTTGAACGAGAAATAGTTAAATAAATTAATTTTCTTCCTAACCTATTCATTATACCTAATCTCTGCATCATCTTTGAGGCGGCTGAGTGGTCAAACATTCGTGCTATCACTAGGCAGTCCGGTTTCGAGTCCCGGTCTGATCTGGGATTTTTCATCACAGTTGGCATTTTCTAGGGATTCTCCCGCTCATAGACTGAGAGAGAACCGTTTCCTTGAAGCAAACTATAGAATCTCGATAAAACGAGGTTATGGGGGACATCATTTACCTCCCCCCTTATAGCTTGACCGTGGTACAGTATATCGAAATATAATCATTTAATAAAGATATTTTCGGAGGTCATGTTTATTACATCCATATAGGCCTATATGTTGTCACCGATCGGTATTTTTGTAAGATATTCACAACAATAAATTGAAAGTAAAAGTTACAATTTACAATTTTACATTAAATTTATCTCTTTATTTCAAAAAGCTAGATAGTCTATGAAATGTAATTTCTAATTATTTCATTTAATCTCATCTTTAAGTTTTCACATTATACCGGGATCACATTTCTTTCTTCTACATTGTTGCCCAGTATGTTATTCACATTTCTATAAGTAGTGGCCTGAACATCTCCAGACTTCTAACACATGAGTACAGGCTGTTATAAAAGAAATATTACAGTGCTTCCATTCTTCAAATGAGGAATAGAAATTCTTATAACTTCAGAAATTTAAAATAAATATTATAGTCCAGACATATGATCTGAAGACATTATTTCGTCAATTTAAGAACAGAAAATTAATCATAAACAAAATCAAGAAAAATCTTTTGAATTCAATATTTTCTAACGTTAATAGAAAAGAAAAGTTCAGATAAGTTTGGGGGGGGGCAGTGCCCCCATGCCCCCCATAACTCCGCCTATGCTCCCGCTTCCCCTATTAGGCATATACATAATTCCGTTCGATTTCCATTCCATCATCGTTCCATAGCATTCCACATACTCCGGCTGGTGATGCACGGAGTGGGCTGGCTTAGAGACTAGAAGGGTTGCCTACTCTAAACATGGGTACATAGCGAACCTTAGTGTTGTCAGGCGGTGGGGGTTTAGGAGTGCACTTAGTTTGACGATCTTCTAAGGTCGTAGTGGTGGGTCACAATGCCCCCTCCCGAAATTAAATTAAATTCAATTCATTAGATCACACAGTATCACATTTAATTATCTATCCAATGATCTTTTCATCAACTACAAGTTTGACTTCTGAAGAACTGGATCATACAAAATATGAACGCCTGGACTTCAATAACATAATACATTACTCTAATAAGGATAAAAAGGACACTTGCCATACAACCATTTAACTTACCAAAAATATCGCACAATTTTACACTAACAGAACTGGAAATATATATTCCACCGGGGATCAATCTACTGTTCGTTTGATCACGTCGTAGCTCAAGAGTTATCGAGCTGGACTCGTAATCCGTGGATGCATTTGGACGTGAGTTCGAATCCGGCTTGGGCTGATCAATTGGTTGGATTTTTTCTGAAGTTTTCCCCAAATGTAAGGCGAATGTCAGGTAATCTGTTAGCTAATTTTCGGACTCATATCACCAGCAACAATTTTATTGCATCGATCCTTGATAATCTCACAGTTTTTACAGAGAAGTTACATATCCGTTTAAAAAAACTGAGAGGCTGTTATTTAACTCGTGACTACTCAAGATCTTAAAAAATTATATACAGAGTGGTTCACGAGGATTTACCGTCCTTTACGGAGCTTATTTCCGAAGACATTCTGAGCAAAAAATGTCATGTAAACATGGGTCCTATTCTCAATATTTACAGAGTTACGTTTCGTTATTGGAACGCATTACTGTGAACGAGTGATCTTGGTCAGCGTGCAGACAGCAGCCAGCGCGAGCGCTACGGAAATCAAAGATGGTCGTATGCAGTTACGTAGAGCGACGAGTGCCGTTCACAAGCGTGCGGCCAAGTGTACTCAAGCGGACGGCGACATATTTTTTAATGTGTTGTAAACTCTCCAAGACTGTAAATTAGGATGCAAAATTGAACTGCAAATAATTAAGTCGGTGGAAGTGGTGTGATTTATAATAATTGTTGTAATAAGTGCGTAAAAATAATGTAATTTTCTAGTTAAAAATAGAAAAAGATGTCTGTACGAAGTAACTAAGGAATTCACAGCACATTTGTAGCTTCATAATACTTGCCAATTAAGGAAATGATACTTCTGAGTGATTCATTCTATATTTGCATTATTTTTTTACCTCCAAACTAAAGAAGAAACGTATTTTACAAACAACTTTAAATTAGTGTAACTCTGAAAATATTGAGGGTAGGAACTAGGTTATGTTTATATGACATTTTTTGCTCAAAATGTCTTCAGAAATAAACTCCGTAAAGGATGGTAAATCATCGTGAATCACCCTGTATACATGAAATATTTAAATCGTTACACCTACACCAACGTACAACTGACAGACTTCACATCTCTTCCAAATTATTGGGTTCGGGACTATCGCTGCTTCTGGCACGCAGAAAATAACAAGGAAAACATAATATATACTGCGTAATTAAACCTGGAGGAAGACACATCTGAAGAAATACAAGAATATTGCTATGAAAGGATCTGGTGCTAATTAATGAAGAACACAGCCCAGGCCCACCAGCTGGAGACTCCGACCAGTATGAATTGCAGTTTTATTGCTAGTCCTGATAATTAAAATACCAGTGATGGATCCATTATTGGCCTCCACTGGATGGCAACCAAACACGATTGTACAACGTATACGTAGCGATGTGGAAATAGCTAACTACACTGTAACAAGCCGGTCACAGGCTGACCCACAATCTAGGACTTCATACCATAGTACGTAAACAACCTCCAAGGCCTGCAAAACGTAAGTTTCAACACACAGTTCTGGCGTTCTGGAATAACCGTGTGATTTCCAATTCCCAAAAATGCATCTCAATTTATCTTTAACTGTTTCGCTTTACTGTGTATTTTACTTTCAATACGTCTTCCTCCTCTCTAGGTATGAAAGGGGGGGGGTGGTTATTTTGGAACTGACCGTCACATAAAAATGCAACGCCTTTGTTCTTCTTGTATTACCCTTAGTCTCCCTGCCCTCTCTTGTTCTCATCTTTCCCTTGTTCTCCTTGTCTTCCCGTTCTATTTGTGCTACTCCTGTTCACTTTGTTGTCCTCTTATTCTCATCGTGCTCCCCTTGTTCTCCTTGTGTTCTCCCTGTTCTCCTTGTCTTCCACTTGTTCTCCTTGTCCTCCCCTTTTTCTCCTTGTCTTCCCCTTGTACTCCTTGCCTTCCCCTTGTTCTCCTTGTCTTCCCCTTGTTCTCATTGTCTTCCCCTTGTTCTCATTGTCTTCCCCTTGTTCTCCTTGTCTTCCCCTTGTTCTCCTTGTCTTCCCCTTGTTCTCCTTGTCGTCCTCTTGTTCTCCTTGTCTTTCTCTTCTTCTTATATTCACCTTATTCTCCTTGTATTCACGCAGTATAATAGCAATGGGACGAAAACATAAAATTAAACACGAAAGTTATGCGATCACCTTTAAATCCCGGAGATTACCGTGTCAATGCGTAAAAGTGAATATTCAACTTGCTGGTACTAATAATAATTCACGCACCAGATTTGTTGCAAGAATATAACAATAATGATTCGGAGATCGGACAGTTACTAAGTGTTTTAGGACTCTTTTCTGTCGTCAGACGAAATTTAGGACTGCTTCACTGAAGATCTGATGTCAAAACAGCCTATATACTGTCAACTAGATGAGTTCTTTGGTTATATTTTGATAATTAGACCCCTATATAAGAAATGCTAGTAGCTTTCCACTATGTGGGTAGAACAATCTACGTAAAGATGATTATTTTTGGTCCTACAGAATATATCTGTTATGGTAACAATTAATATTAGAGGAGAAAAATTCGCTCTGGCGCCGGAGATCGAACCCGGGTCCTTGGTTCTACGTACCAAGCGCTCTCACCATTGAGCTACGCCGAAGTCCAATCCACAGCACCGGATCGAACTCCCCTCCTCCGGTGTTTTTCCCTTTTTGTGACCTGACTGTGGAATCCCGGCCACCAAGTCACTCAACTGAGTGCACTCCTTATATAATGGCAGTTGACTTAATATAAAATGTCAACACACATGCCCAACTTGGAGTCAGGTCACTAAGGGAAAAACATTGGAGGAGGGGAGTTCGATCCGGTGTTGTAGATTGGAGTAGCTCAATGGTGAGAGCGCTTGGTACGTAGAACCAAGGACCCGGGTTTGATCCCTGGCGCCAGAGCGAATTTTTCTCCTCTAATATTAATTACTTATGTGGGTAGAGTTGAGTATCAGGTCAGAACGAACTGCAAACTGCTGTGAATAATTCCACAGTAAATGCTGTACTAACTTACACTCAAGTCCTAATACTGTATTCGTGTATTTCACTTCATAGAAGCATTAAAAGAAGTACTGACAGAAACTTGCGCCAAATGTAAGAAGTTACCCAAACAGAAGACAAAACTAGTCCTATTGCAATACTACTGTTAAAAAAACTACTTTACGTCACTTCTAATAAAAACCCGAATTTTGCAAATTATGCCTCAAATAAAGTCGTAGGCATTTCAAAATCCATAATGAAATTAATACTGGAGTTATTAGATGGATTTATAGATACATAGAAGAGCCAACTTTAAAACAATCTAACATTTTTCGGAAGGCAGTCTAAAAGTCAACTGAATAGATCTTTCTAGTAATGACACGACAAAGTTTTAATGTTTTAACACCGGAAATGGTATTTAAAAAGAGATGGCTGCGAGATATGGAACAATGCGCGAGCCCCTCCCGAATTCTCACGTTGCGCGCAGTCGTGACACTTGTTCGATTGTTGTGCCGCATATTTTCGTGTTCGCTAGTAGCGGGCCACTAATTGTTCCGCTCAGCGGTGACGTTGATGCCCAATGTATCTGACAGTGATCGATATGACATAAGTAAAACGGCCTTATTAAAAATATATGTGTATATAGCAGATACCGTAAGCGAACCCGCCCTCCCTGCAACAGCGGCCCAACTCGCTATCTAACATCCAGATCGAGAGATCGGAGGTCGTGATCAGAAGGAAATCAAGAAAGCCTTTAACTATCAACAGCGTGGACAACTAAAAGACCCGAGTTTTATTATTATTAGCATTCTTCGATGTCGCTGAGGTGAAGTTCCGGCTAAGAAATTAGCGGCCCTTGCTTCGATTCTCAACAGAAAGGTAGAGATTTTTCAATGATATGATATGATATGATATATGACATGATATGGTATATGATATGATATGATATATGATATGATATGATATGATATGATATGATATGATATGATATGATATGATATGATATGATATGATATGATATATGACATGACATGATATATGACATGATATGATATGATATGATATGATATGATATGATATGATATGATATGATATGATATGATATGATATGATATATGACATGACATGATATGATATGATATGATATGATATGATATGATATGATATATGACATGACATGATATGGTATATGATATGATATGATATGATATGATATATGACATGACATGACATGATATGGTATATAATATGATATGATATGATATGATATGATATGATATGATATGATATGATATGATATGATATGATATGATATAAGATAATATTAAATAATATATGTCTATGCGGGTGACGTATGTTAGAAGAAAATCCACAAACGATTAGGGAAAACACGGAAATTTTACTTGAAGCAAATAAAGCGATAGGTTTGGAAGTAAACCCCGAAAAGACGAAGTATACGATTATGTCTCGTGACCAGAATATTCTACGAAATAAAAATATAAAAATTGGAGATTTATCCTTCTAAGAGGTGGAAAAATTCAAATATCTTGGAGCAATAGTAACAAATATAAATGACACTCGGAAGGAAATTAAACGCAGAATAAATATGGGAAATGCCTGTTATTATTCGGTTGAGAAGCTTTTGTCATCTAGTCTGCTCTCAGAAAATCTGAAAGTTAGAATTTATAAAACAGGTATATTGTACCCGTACGGTTTTGTTTGGTTTTGAAACATGGACAGAGGAACAGAGATTAAGAGTGTTTGAGAATAAGGTTCTTAGGAAAATATTTGGGGCTAAGCGGGATGAAGTTACAGGAGAATGGAGAAAGTTACACAACGCGAGAACTACACGCATTGTATTCTTCACCTGACATAATTAGGAACATTAAATCCAGACGTTTGAGATGGGCAGGGCATGAAGCACGTATGAGCGAATCCAGAAATGCATATAGAGTGTTAGTTGGGAGACCAGAGGGAAAAAGACCTTTGGGAAGGCCGAGACGCAGATGAGAGGATAATATTAAAATGGTTTTGAGGAGGTGGAATATGATGATAGAGACTGAATTAATCTTGCACAGGATAGAGACGGATGACGGGCTTATGTGAGGGCGGCAATGAACCTGCGGGTTCCTTGAAAGCCATTTATATGTAATGTATAATATTATATAGACCTAACCATACGAAAAGGACACCCAAACACAAATGGATGATAGAATTAGATGTTGCCTAACTCAGACCAGGTCCAAAAATCCTTCCTGTTGTTACCACTTATAGCTGAGACAAGAAAAGTATGTGTGCCCACTAAAGACACAGGCTTGCAACACCACTAGTATGAAATTTGTATACATAATTAAGACCACATTTACGAGGAACTAGCAACCTAGAACCAGTTCATAAAAACATTAATATGTTTTGCTTAAGATTTTTTTGTTAGTTCCTATAGCAATTATATGATGCAGCAACTATTTCACTCATGAATTTTTTACCAATGGAATGTAAGAATCCGTTGAATTTCAAGCAATCATAGCCATTTATCGCTACAATATAATTTGTCTTAAATTATTGATTTTTAGCGTCATTCCTCAGCAATTGTTTCCTCCTACATAGAATGCTATGGCTGATTGTACGATTAAATTAATGTTTTACAAATGCAAGAAATAATCAATCATCCAATGCAACATAAATTTCCTTAATGTCAAGAGTATTCAATTAGTTGAACTTTACGAAACATGACTGCAAAAATTCCTTAATGAAATTCCTGTGGTTCAATTCCAGAGACACGTTCTGTGGTAATATGTTACTATATCGAGGCGTCACACCAGAAGAGCGTAAAACATTAATGTTGCGTTATTAAAATATTTGTAATGTAACCAATTTATATTGAAAACAATCGAGAATTACAATGCACATGAGAAAGAATCAGAGAGAGTATCTTCACAGTCTAGTATATACAGTCACGAAGCTTGAGTTGTGAGGGTGCTAGAAACAATACACTAAGCCGGTACTATTTCGCATTGTCTGTAATGAGGCGATAGTAGCGATCCTAGTGGTTAGCAACAATCTATGGATGCATATTTACCGCGTATTGAGCTTCGTGACTGTTTATACTAGACTCTGGTATCTTGTTATGTAGACAAGGATAGCGAAAATCATTTGGTTACATTTATAAAGTTTTCGCTTTTCATTGCTTTGTCCTGTCCTATACTAGTTAGTAGAAATAGCTAATCTCAGATGGCTCTACTCATATGTACTTGAAAATAAACATTTTAGCTGATTCTTTAGGAATATGATAGACCATGCCAGCCAATAAAATATAACACTAATGATAATAATAATAATAATAGTAATAATAATAATAATAATAATAATAATAATAATAATAATAATAAAGCTCACTACATCCCATTATGGCAAGGGCCTTCTGCATCAAGCAGGGTGGGCTGTCCTTATACTCTGACGAGTTATTTCTGACGAGCCTGAATATAATACATACTAGAAAAGAAAGAAAGCCAAAACAGAAAAACCTGTAGACAAAATACTTATTATTAAACCTAATTGTTTTAAAGTTGATAAGGCAGTAATTTTCTTTAAATCATAAACAAAATTAGCTCCTAAGCCGGGGTAGTAAATTAATTAATGTCATATTTAATAATGAGTATTATATTGTTGTACTTAATTACAGTATAATTATTTATTATTTTACTACGAAGTAATCCTAAAAATAACACTAGAGGTTTCGATTTTCCAAATAATTTAATTTAATTTAAACTTACCATCATAGTGGCCTGCAGAAAATACAAAGCATACAAAATTCAATAAACATGGCATAAATACAGAGTTTGGATATATGATAAATTACAATGACTAACAATAAGATAAATTACATGTTATGAAAGATACACAAATATGAATAAAAGTAACGTACAACGAAAGATACAACAATACATAAATTTGGTCGGAAAAGAGGATTATAAATTTGGTATCAACTAACATTGCTTATAAAGCGATTAAATAATTGTTTTCTACTGCTTATGTAACTAATGATTATGTGAGTTCTGTTTCATTCATAAAATACGTATCGATATTTAGTTAGACAATCTGTTTGGGTCTATACCCATCAGAATTATTATATCTGTGTTATTTTAATTATTTTTCTCCACAAATTCTACAAGAGTTTTATTTACATTTACTTTTCTCATATTTCATTAGTTTGATCTTATCTGTATTAGCTAATTTACAGAACATTCTCCAAAATATTAATTTCTTCAGAATATAATTTTTTCTTCGCCGTCATATTAATAGTCCAAATTTCTACTCCATATGTCACGCTGATTTCAATCATAGTCTTCAAAATCTAACTTTTTCTATTTAATATAATATTATTAGTCCACACAACACAATGCAGTTAGTTTCTTGCAACGGATTTTCCTTTGGATCATTCATATCATCAAGATCAGTAGGCCTACCACCTTTACTAAAATTGACCTCCAAATATTTGCATGAAAATATGTTTTATAATTCTTGTTTTTGCCTCTGATTGAGGTTCTGGTTCATATGTACAACTGTACACTTGACGATATGTGTCAGAGGAAAAACAATAAATATTGCTTGTATACATCTGATTAGTGTGATATGTTACTAGTCAGCGACGTATGCAATGGAGGGGGAAATTAACTCGCCACTCTACCCCATTATCTCCTGGCTTAGTTGTCTCATGAGTGATACTTTACTGGTGTCACATATGAGGTTCAAACCTGTCTTGGACAGTTGACTAAAGAACAACAATTCCTTTTTCTGTGATTAAGTCTATTTTATTTTCTCCAATAACCATAAGCCTATAGTGGCTTTTCTCCGCCCTTATTTCAAGACTCCACTTTTATATTTGTCATAGTTCTGTAGCCTACATCATATCATCATGGTCTTCTGCCAGTGCTATTTGATCGTCGGAAACAATAGGCCCTAATGTGTGCAGGTTATGTTTGCATAAATAAATCTTTATATTAAAAAAGAAAAACTGGTTGTGTTAAAATTTGGTTTCTGAATGTGTCCTCAAGGTTACATGTATGAATAAAATACTAAGTTATCATCATTGGTCGTAATATAATATATAATCGGCTTGGGTAGCATAGTCGGTATAGCACTGGCCTCCTGTGCTCGAGATTGCAGGTTCGATCCTGGCCCAGGTCGATAGCATTTAAGTGTAGGCCTACTTAAATGCGGCACGCTCATGTCAGTAGATTTACTTGCATGTAAAAAAAAAGTCCTGCGGGACAAAATTTCGGCATACCGGCGATGCTGATATAACCTCGGCAGATGCGAGCGTCGTTAAATAAACCATAATAATAATAATAATAATAATAATAATATGATATACAGAGTGGAAGTGAAATAACCTTGTAGATTTTCAGAGCGAATAGCTCATGTTGTATGTAGCAAAAAACTATAATATATTGGTGGATAGTTAAGTTTTTTCAGAAAAAAAAGTTTTTTCAGAAAAAAAAGTTTTTTCTCAAATGTTTGACAACCTTTTATTCGGTAAATATTGTGAGTGGGATCGTAATTTTTGTCCATATCCTTAGGAAAACTAATAAAGAATAATTTATCCCTCTGGTATATTTCCATAGTGTGGACGGTTTTCGTGTAAATTTAATTTAAAGAACGTCTAATTTGAAGCCACTGCACGATGCGATTTGATTGCAACACAGAGCCAGAGAACAGTTCATCTAGTGAGACTCACCGAGATCGTTAACCTCTTACAGCTGTATCACGAGAAGAGTGTGTCAGCGGCGATGTTGTTGGACAGCTGGAATTTCAAACTTAATTTTATAATTAACCGTGCATTTAATCACAAAGCGTAATATAGGTTTTCTATTCATTTCGTCCACACCTGTGGAGTAACGGTCAGCGCGTCTAGCCGCGAAACCAGGTGGCCCGGGTTCGAATCCCGGTCGGGGCAAGTTACTTGGTTGAGGTTTTTTCCGGGGTTTTCCCTCAACCCAATACGAGCAAATGCTGGATAACTTTCGGTGCTGGAGCCCGGACTCATTTCGCCGGCATTATCACCTTAATTTCATTCAGACGCTAAATAACCTAGATGTTGATACAGCGTCGTAAAATAACCCAATACAATCTATTCATTTCAGTGTACCCTACCGTCCCTTTCAATCTGCAAGATTATTTCACTTCTACCCTGTATAGACCTACATTCATTTTCCGGGTATAAAAATCTACAAATGTGTATTTTCTCTAAAGAAAATTTTCATACTCTTAACTCTCAATACCATATTTGAGGATCTCTCGACCTGTCGTACAAATACAAGAAAGGCTCTCTGGTAACATGGGGTTAGCACGAAATAAAGTCTTTAACTAGATTACACAGAACACAATGACAAAGGAAAAGCATTTCTTCTCTTGGCAAGATCTGAACTCAGGACTGCGGCGTAATTCAGAAGAGCTAGTGGTACACCTAGTCCGAGATTGCACTCAAGCGTGAGTTCGGTTCCTACTTGGGCTGATTTATCTGGTTGGGTTCTCCCCAGCTGTAGGGCGAATGTCATATAACCTCATCCTGGCCTCATTTCGCCAATACACGCTGTCGTTATTACCAAATTTAACCGATGCTATATAACTTCGGTAATTGATATAGTGGCGTTAAATAATAGATTGAATCTCACGACTGCGACTTCAAAGTTACGTACGTGTCTTTACAGCTGCATAGGCTACGACCGGTAGAAAGGTTTATAAAGGTGTTTAAGGAAAATCTGCATTTAACAGATAGAAATATTTTAATTGGTTTTGCAGTATGTATGCGCTTCTTCTCGTGAACAAACTGGGGTAATAGGACAAGGTTAGAGCGCTTAAAGATGCCAGGAGACTATAGACAATACGCAACTTGTAAGCTAGGAGCTCTTAATAAAATGTAACGTCAGTATATTATCTTTTTTCACTCGACAAAAAAAGTGAAGTTCTTAAGTCATTCTTACACGGAGCGGCCAGGAATACTTTCTTCAAGTCTTGCACGACCGGTTAAACTTTCAAAACTCTAATAAAAAATAATAAAAATAATAAGTTCATAACAGTAGGGGGTGTACTGCTTTTTATAAAAAAAAAATATTTTAAAAGTGGAGTAAACTGTACAGTCCCGTCAACTCGCGCCTGGCTTATTGGACGTCAAACATCGCCTCCGGGCACGGCGGGTTGCCTGTGTATAAAATATGTGGTTACAAAGCTTGTCCACCGACTATGACGTCACCGACTGGACGCAAGGGTTTCTAAATAACACACCATATTCACCAGGAAAGTTGGAGGGGAGGACAGCCATGGGGGGACCACACAAAATCTTAAGACGAACCCCTAGACAGCAACATCTTAATCCATCGCCCACCAAATCCTGTTGCGTTGTTCAATTTTAATTTATAACTGCAGGAAACGCTGACCTACTGCGTGTAGTAATTAAAGGCGAAGTCGTGGCTCAGTGCCTAGTACCTAGCTACGTATATAGCTTTAGATATTATGCTACAGGTTCCATTTCAACTAGTATCGTAATAAGATATCACTACTAGTTTTACATGTTGTCATGCCAACGGGAATAGCTTCTACGGGTTAATGAAGTAGTGTTAATAATTATGTGATGATTATACGAAGTATGGTGAAGAATGAGCGATCTACAAGTTGTGGCTAAAAAGCGACCCTTATCTGAAAGTTAACCTCAACAAAGAAGTAGATACGATTAATGGGGATTAATGAAGGTTAGCAAAATTAAAGAAAAATAAGGAAGTAATAAAACACAACGAAGAGAAAAGGAAATGAATACGAGTAAGAAGGGCAGGAAACTAGAAGAAAAGGGAAATGGTGAAAGATAAAAAGAAATGGACTCCTTTAAGAAAATGATGAAGAAAGCAAAGGTAGAGAAGTCAAGTAAAATAAAAGTAGGGAAATATAAATAATTGCATAATTATATGAAAAGGAGAAGAAATTAATATTAAAAAGCGACAAGAGATTTCTGAAATTCCTACGTTTGCGTTAACGCCTTCAGTTTTGATGTGTAATTTTTAGGATGTGTAAAGAATGAATATAAGGATTAAATAAATACTACCACAGGTATGATCAGTACACAATATCCGATAAATTAGATAAAGGAACGAGACGAACCGTGTGGAATGAACGATAACGAAATGAAAGAAAGGTAAATGGGAGGAGAAATAATTAATAGGTACGCAAACTTGTGTCTTTGCAAGAGTATTTGGGCTATGACGAAGAATCTTATGTGAGCTCCAAACCTGTTGATCACTTGTCTGACTCCGCTGTTCACCGTTCCGTTGAAGGGACTTGAGGAAAATGAAGAGGGCAAGCCGAAAATAGATATTATCTAATAGCTATCACATGAGGGAAATGAAGGGGGAAAGCCGAAAATAGACATTATCTAACAGCTATCACATGAAGGAAATGAAGGGGGAAAGCCGAAAATAGATTATCTATCTAACAGCTATCACACGAGGGAAATGAAAGGGGAAAACCGAAAACAGATATTATCTAATAGTTATCACATGAGGGAAATGAAGGGGGAAAGCCAAAAAAAGACATTATCTAACAGCTATCACATGAGGGAAATGAAGGGGGAAAGTAAAAAATAGATATTATCTAACAGCTATCACATGAGGGAAATGAAGGGGGAAAGCCGAAAACAGATATTATCTAACAGCTATCACGTAAGGGAAATGAATGGGGAAAGCCAAAAATAGACATTATCTAATAGCTATCACGTAAGGGAAAATAAAGGGGGAAAGCCGAAAATAGACATTACCTAATAGCTATCACGTAAGGGAAAATAAAGGGGGAAAGCCGAAAATAGACATTACCTAATAGCTATCACATAAGGAAAATGCCAGATAATCTGTTGGCGAATCATCGGCCTCACCTAATATCACTAAATCTCGCCAAAAAATTGTAAAAAATTGTAATTGTAATCTTGTAAAATTTGACTTGTTCCACATCTTGCTAATGTAAGAATTATGGAATGTAATAAATGAAATGAAAAATGAAACGAGGAAGGACAAGGAGGAAGAAAGGAAAACTGTAAGAAAATAAAAAAAACAAGAAAAGGAAGGAAAGAGAAAGAAAGGGCAAAGTATAAAAAAATAAGACAGGAATAAAATGATACATAGCTGAAGTTACAACCGAACAGCCTACAAACACGTCTTCTCTGTATTCTCATATCAGCTCACAGGTTTTGATTTCCAATACTTTTTCAAGCAATCCCTTGGGAGAGACAGAGAGAGAGGGATGGAGAGAAGGTTCCTATCACCTTAACGAACATGCGTAAAGCGCGTGCGCAATAAATTATGCGGCTGGAGAGCGAACCGGGACCTGCGCATCATGGACACACAGCCACCGCCGCGCGCAAGAGCGACACAAGCCACGGCTCGCTGTGGAACCGGAACCTATACCAACTCACACGAGACAGGGAAACGTATGGGCTGGCCGGCTTCCAGGTCCGATGGCGTTAAAGAAGCCATTCTCACGGCCCGTGGGAAGTATGCGCCATTTTGGTCAAACTGCCATGAGAAAATGGCCACTAAACGGGTTCGAACCTGAGACCGACACTGTGCTCTTAAGTGTTCCCATAGTCAGCATCATGTACTACGAAAACGTTTGCTTCAAAATTCCCTTCCATTAATTGAATCATCGCTGTAGATATCTTTAAGTCTTATTTAACGAGCTTTAAAACTTTAAAGGATATTCAGAATTGATAGAAATAGTCTACCGAGAAAGATGATAAAGAAGTCGGGAATATTCAGGAAAAATATCCCTCAGTCCTGTTTATCATTTCCTGGGGAACTTCGTATTCTTAAGACTCGAATATACCGTACTCCATTTGTCTATTGTCGAAAATTCAAAACACTTTTACGTTTGACACTCCGGCGAACACTAACAAGCAAACATTCTGATGGGGGCAGATAAAAAAGTTATTTTTTTTCTTCTACCATGTTATTAATGTCAAAAGAAGTGCTTACACAAATTTTGGCCACTCGACCGCAATTACGATGCCGTCCAGAAAGTGATTTTCCTTGGGGCCGTTTACAGAAAAAAAGCACAATTACATGGAAAGATTTATTGAAACAGATGCAGCAATTGCTGCGCTATTTTTCAACACATCCCCCTACTGGAATTGAGACAATTGTCATACCATGGTATCAATTTTTGTATCCTTGTGTCGTAGAAGTCAGCCGCCTGGGATCGGAACCAGCGTTTGACAGCCGTCTGCACCTCTCTGTCGATCTCATGATATGACAAATGTCTCAGTTCCTGTGGAGAATATGTTGAAAAATAGCTCAACAATTGCTGTATCTGTTCCAATAAATTTTTCCAATTAAATTGTGTTTTCTTTCAGTTAACGGCCTCTGGCGAACTTATTTTTTTACGGCCCTCGTAATTGCGGTCGAGTGACCAAAATTTGTATAAACACTTCTTTTGACATTATTAACATGGAGGAAGAAAAGAAATTAACTTTTTTTATCTGCCTCCATCAGAATGTTTGCTTGTAAGACGTAAAGATATCTCCTTCAAATTCCATGGAGACGGAATATGAGGGGGAGAGAATACTACAGGAACTAAAATTATCCATTTATCCAGTTATGACGTAAGAAATCATAATCTTACTACACTCAGAATAAGTTCTTATATACTTCTCATTTATTTGTTAACGTAGAAGACCTGTTCGGAAATAAAAAAATACGTTATTCTTTCTGTGATACTTTACACACACCTTGATCCTTTGCGAGTACGCACCGATGCAACCCGCAACATGTCATTGCTACTTAGCGGCAGTGGGGCGATTCAACTATATCATATCATATAAGAAAAATAAATTAAGTTTAAATATTATCGTATAGGCCTACGCATTACATTCACGCTATTACCACAGTCTAGTATATACAGTCACGAAGTTTGAGTTTATGAGGGTACTAGGAACAATAGACTGTGCAGGTGCTATTTCGCATTGTCTGTAATGACGCGATAGTAGCGATCCTAGTGGTTAGCAAATATCTATGGATGCATATTTACTACTTATTGAGCTTCGTGACTGTATAGACTGTGCTATTATTATGGCTTGAGTAGAGAATGCTTCAATAATTTTCTTCGACTGTTTACGATATTCATTACGATATTTAAGTCCTGCCGTTTTATTTACAGCGATATTTTTTGCACCATAGATGTAGAAACAAACAACGTTCGGAACTGCATTTAAGTTACTGTGCACTCCATCATCAGAAAAGACAACCTGAGAAAGCTATTCATGGATCTATTACGAAACCAAATCCTGGAAAATAGCTCTTGGTGACGGATCCAACACACATGCGAAGTAGATTGGCTAACTTCTGTATATGTAACTTGGATGCGGTGCAAGACGAGCAGTTAACAATGGACATCGGTTCCCAAGTTACCGTTGGATAATGTTATGTAATGTATAATTATAATTAGGCTATGTATGTTTTGAATTTTGTTAAATATGACAGTATATACGCGCATGTGTACATGTTATCTGTAGATGACGTCACAACGTACTACAATATAACAAAGCTTTATTAACAGAGTATACTAAAACTCTTAAACACCATAAGTAGGTGGCGTATTTCAAGATATTTGCATGTTTTATTCCTTAGCTGCAAATCATATGCCACAATTTATTATATAAATGCTCTTCAAGCTATCTGCAACCAAATGACAAGGTTTTTATAGTGCATATATACAGGGCTTTCATTTCAAAACTTCCCAGTCTAAATAACTAATTATTTAAATTGAATTCAATTTAAACAAAAAAAAAAAACACGTTAATTTAGATATTGAGGGGGAAGTCTAAAACCAGGCTTAATTACATTTTAGATTTCACCCCCACCCCCAGCCACCCCACTTTGAAATTTCAAATGGCATCCTTATATTTTTATACTTAAATATGAAAGAGTATTTAATTGTAGGCTATATACACCTCATTCATTTGTTTTCGCATTTTTTGTTTTCTATCGTCGCCTGGAAATCTGTATTTTTGTCGTTATCAGTTGATTGTAGGATGAAAACACGGCTTATTTTGTGTAATTTCCTAATATTCTCTTATGAAGAGTATACACAATTTTAAAATAATTTAATGCTCAATAAGTTTTTGTAGCTTTATTCTCTTCAGCTCTAATCAACAGCGGAGTATCAATCGAACTTGAAAAGAGTTCAGGTTTGCTAGTGTTTGTCTCGAAGCGATATGAAAGGAGAAATTTTGAATAGTTTATTGCTCTTTTTTTTCTGCCATCTGCTTTCGGTTGCTAAGGCTGGGAAGTGGCGTGTAACATTTTGAGTTCATATGAACTGTTACGGTAACAGTGAAACAAACAGCAAATTCATAGCTCATAGTTCTATAATTTCATAATGAGACCGAAAAATGAGTTGTATGTCTTACACAGGGTGTATTTAAATTGGTGCCAAATATTCTAAAGTGTATTCGTATCGATTTAGCATTTAATAAGGATAATTTAAAAAAAAATGATATAGAAACGTTTATGTAAAGATTAATTTTTTAGTCCTACAGAATATATCTGTCATGGTAACAATTGTTATGAGAGGAGAAAACTCGCTCCGGCGCCGAGGATCGAACCCGGGTACTTGGTTCTACGTACAAAACGCTCTAACCGCTGAGCTACGCCAAAGTTCAATCCACAGCACCGGATCGAATCCCCTTCCTCTAGTTTTTTCCCCCTTTGTGGGCTGACTCCAAGTTCGACATATATGTTGATTAAGGAGCGCACTCAGTATTTTTACGCTTGTAAAATTATAATTATTACAAGCGTAAAAATACTGAGTGCGCTCCTTAATCAACATATATGTCGCAATAACACCAAATCCCCTTCATTTAACACAGCAAACAGAATTAAACATAGCAGATTGCATTAATATTGTCACACTGCCGCTTGAAATGTAAATTCCAGGCTTTGCACTGAACAAATCCTGTGGCACACAGTAGGAACTTTATATCTGATCAGATACTTACACTGATAGCATAATTACAAATAAATAGAGAAGGATAAATTACGCGAACAAACCTGGAAAGTAATGAAATGGTGGAAAAGTTTGAATAAACAATAAAAATACTATCGTAACGCGAAAGCATCTCCATGGTTACGACACACTATCTTGTTTATGTGAAGTCACTTAGGTCTGTTTTGCGGAGACTCAGAGCGCCCAATCTTCGTACACAAGATATCGACTTTCCGTCTCCACGACTTGGATCAGAGACATGCGTATTGCGGGTTGCATTGTGCGTGCACAAGGAGGGGAGCAGCACGTCAGTCGACAAATTGCGTAGAAAAAGATGGAGTAACTGGAACAGGTACAGCGAGTATCGGCCATATTGACAGAGCGAAGTGCTTACTAACCGCTCAAGAATTTTAATTGTCTTCACACTTTGAAGGTACTCGGTAATCAAGTCAATGCGCTGTACGACATCGTGTATAAAGTAAAACGTTAAATTAACTTTCTCTGACATCTATTGATTGAAATTGTAATTAAAATATAGGAAGACAACTATGACGGATTGCCCACAACAATATATTGACAATTATTTATTCATTACTTTGTAGCAATGTAAAGCGACCATCCGTATAGGCAAAATACGGAACTAAATGCCGTTTCAATAGGTGGTTATTTATAGACCTGTATCAACTACTAGGGTATTTATCGTAGGTAGAATTGGTCATAGGAGGATAGTATTTGGCAAGATGAGGCCGAGGGTGCGCCATGGAATTAACCAACATTAGTCTTACAGTGGGAAAAACCTTTCAAAACAAAAAATAACCAGACATCAGCCCAAGCTGGAACCGAACCCACGTCCGATTGCCGCTGTGAGTACTAAATGTCTTACGTCATTGACAGACACAAAACACACGCAATATCAGACCTGGCAACCTATTAGAGATGAAATGTGGGGCATGGGAATTTAGTAAGAGATATCCTTTCTGATGATGATGATGATGATGATGATGATAATAATAAAAATAATAATAATAATAATAATAATAATGATAATAATAATAACGGTTTGTTAACATAGTGACAAAACCCTAGAGAGATTGTTGTCGTCGGCCAGCTGGCGCAGTCGGTAGAGTGCTGCGGGTTCGGTCCCGATGGTATTTAAATGTGCTTACATGCGACAGGCTCATGCCAGTAGATTTGCCGTCATGTAAAAGAACTCCTGCGGGACAAAATTCCTGCACCCCGGCGACGCTGATAAACCTCGGCAGTTGCGAGCGTCGTTAAATGAAACATAATTAATAATAATTAAGAGATTGTTGTCGTGATGCCATGTCCCGAGTCAATTAAATTTTTCTGCATTGGTTCTGTCATCATTATCAATAATGATTCATACACCAAATTAATATCGATGAGAGTTATTATTATTATTATTATTATTATTATTATTATTATTATTATTATTATTAACCAACATGCCAACATGCATGGCTGCGAATTCGATCCCTTCAACGTATAGACTTCATTTGCTCTTGGCAACCATTTATCATTTATGTATTCTTTTAGCCATTATACTCAATTATCATTGCTTCATAGTATTATTAGTTATGTATTTTAAAGTCATCCATTATTTATCCATTCATCGTCATTATTGTAATTAATTGTAATTGTATTTATGTGTAATAATTATTTTTGTATTATATTTTTGTTATATTTGTGCTGAACTGTAATTGGCCACTGGCTATTGTACAGCACATTAAATATAAATAAAAAAAATAAAATAAATAAAAATAATAAAAATTATTATTATTATTATTATTATTATTATTATTATTATTAATTTCAGTAGTAGTAGTAGTAGTAGTAGTAGTACTAGTAGTAGTAGTAGTAGGCCTAGTAGTAGTACCCGGAAGCTATATGTATACTAGGGCATTCGAAAAGAAATGGCAACATAGTTACTGCTTCACACTAAATTTATTTAGGTTACTTTTGAGATTATGTACTTTAAATATAGTCTCCTGCCATGTCCAAAATACGTTGTCAAATTCTTGGAAGACGGTGAACTCCATCTGCAGCAGCATTTCTGGATATCTCTTCTCTCACTGGTCAAACTAAAGCTCTTCGGACGTCAACTCTTGATTGAAAGCGAATGCCTCGCTTTCGTGTTTGCTTTGAAGTAATTAGTATCACCATTTAATTTTGTGACCGGTTACGTGTCCCTTGTCTTTTATTTCTCCTGTGTTATCTCCAATAACAGGTTTAGGATATGCCGATCACAAGACCAAGGGATTGTAGTACACTAGTTTTGATAAAAAATATATCCTCTCAAAAGTGAGGAAAAAATATCAGAGGGTCAAATTTTTAAAGGCAATTATTATTATTATTATTATTATTATTATTATTATTATTATTACTTATATGGACTTAATGTTTCTGTACACAACAATCACGAATTCTAGAGGGAAGAGTTACTTCAAGTGATACATATGAAACTAATACATTTCTTTCTCCATTTATTTCAACAAGAATGATGTTAACCACAATTTAATTTGTTATATCTCAAATGTAGAGTATCATTGGGACATTATTATTAACCTCTATAGAAAATGTTGAAAATATGCTTCCTCCTGCTCAAGGCAGGGCCCTTGATCCAACTCTACATCTTCCAGTTGCTCAAAAAAGTCCTTGAAAATGAGCCGGTACTCTGCAGTATTCAAATTCTGGTCGAAAAAAATTGATCCCACTATTCTCTGTGTGGAGATTTTTTGCTGGATGCATAGGTGCTTCATGCATGACATGTGGATTTTCAACAAGGCGGCGTCACATACCATACATCAAACGAATCCATAACCTTGTGGTAACGTTCTGCCGTCCTTCAAGTAACTCCATAGAAAGAAGTCCGATGTCAAATCCGGATATCTCGATGGTCACAGGTTCTTGGAAATTATCCGGTCGTCAAAGAAACTTTCAATTAGCATTTTCAGCATTTCTATAGAGGTTAGTAACCTCCTAAAAATACTCTACATTTGAGGTAGAATTGTGGTTAGTATCATTCTTGTTAAAGCAAATGAAGAAAGAAATGTCTTAGTTTTATATGAATCACTCTGTAGCATAGTAAGTTATAGAAAAATGTGCTCTACCGATTTTTTCCAATAACCTGACAGTCGCCAAAAATGTAATAATTCATATTAATTTTATTACAAACAAAATATTTCTGAAATTTCGCTCTTTCACAAATACAAATACACAAATTTTTACTGCAGCATCTTAGAGGTTTATAGATAACTCCTCAAGCAGGAAAGGCTGTTATAAAAAATAAAAAGGCAGCAAAGTGGAACGCTCCGATACACATACGTTCAACAAATAATTTATAAACCAGTTTTTATTTCACGGTCATAAATAAATAGATATTTCTGTTTAATGGCGTACATTTAGAGAAAAGGTGCATTAATCTTAAGGCAACATTTAACACTTCCGAAGAAGAGGAAGGCGGAGGAGGGGGCCAGTGATTTCAATGGGGTCGCAAAAACTCTCAACTTGCGACCGCCCACGCGACCACTTCGTTATAAAACGAATCCGGTTACAAGAAAAACAACTGACGTACGTAAAGCGTGGCATTAATGGATGTGGTTCATTACCACATATTTTCAATAAAATACCGTTTGTTTGGGTACTATATAAGATGTCTGGAGTACGTGTAATATCATTGGAGTAAGTGTAATATCATTGGAGTACGTGTAATATCATAGATCCACAGTGTTACATTTTCTTTCATATCAAGAAGAATTCAACATAAGTTTTTGCAGAAAAATGATATCCTAAAACACGCTATTGCACTTTGTAACTGGTCATTGCTATGGAAATCAAACCATTGTATGTAGGTCTAATGGAAGTAAGATATGTGAAACTAGTGAAAAGTTGTACGGAAAAGAGGTTTTTAAGGGAAGTGAATATTTAAACAATAAAAATGCTTGAATTAAAAAATTTGGACTGAATATGGGATAGACTAAGAACTGTCACCGTTCCAAGTCTGACAATAAAATAGGCTATATTAGATAAATACCGAGATAAGGTAAAAAAATTCGTTGTGCGACAGTCAATGGAGGGTTTAAGAGCCTTAAGCGGCCCGCGGGCCACGTAATGAGTACCACTGTTCTATATCGTCTGGCTAGAATCTTTCTCCAATTTTTATTAGTTTTTCAGGAGATTCGACGTGTCATCACATCCTTAGTACATACTCGTACAGAGTTAAATAAAACGTATTACATTGATTCACACGAGTTATAGATCATGTCATTACGAGCAAATTTTGTCAAATAATGTTTCGATATGACCAATAATTTATCGAAGATGTGATTTTTTTCAGTTAGAAAATTAAATGTAACATGTAGCAACGTTGTGAGAGCATAAATAGCAATACATACGCCTTTATTTCACTGACTTACAGAAGGGATGCTGTATTTCTACCCGAGGTATCCTGGCTGCAGCATTACTGGCTTTTCAAAGCCACGTTACTATAGCTAAGCCTAATTCACATGGGGATAGTTTACAGGAGTCAAGTGCTTGAAGCCTCTAAATTTGACGCCATATTTGTGATTAAACCGAGACACTAAACCTGAAACCATGCTCTACACATAAAAAACGCGTGCTGAATGTTGTATGCTTAAAGGTACACTATTTTAAGTTTTTTTTTTTACCTTTTTGCGAACCACTTCTACATTAATGTTTTGGATACCTTGTTCCTTAAGTTTCGTAACAAATTTCTGAAATAATTTAAGTTTTTTCGTGCCGTATATTCCACGGAAGTTCGTGTATCTTATGCACTCATAAAAATAGGGTTTATTTATTTATTTATTTACTTATTTATTTATTTATTTATTTATTATGAAAGCAGGTACACAGGCTAGATGTCCATCAAAGCAGCTTTTTCACATAAATTTAATTTATAATTATTGATAATGATTCACATGGACAACAGTTATAAAATAGGTACTAATATATGCACCATATTAGCAACAGAAATAAAAGAAATGAAAACATGAAAGAGATGTTGCTTATTATGATTCAAAAATCGGAAATTTAATAAATCGATACCGGTGAAAAAATTGCAGGGCCAAAACAAGGAAAAAGTTTTGATATTTGTCTCGATCTAGAGATATTATATACCAAATTTCTTCTACATATATATAATATATATATATATATTTGGAGGGATATAAAATGGAATTAGTTTGAGTATTTCAATGGAATCAGTACTATTTTTGTTCATAATTTTCTGAGAAATATCATCGAGTAAGTCGTTCTTGTGTCATTGAGCATATGGGAGTCAAAAATTCATTCCAATAATCTTGTTGGGAACTGGAATGGACAAGGTATTTTGAATATCTTATAATATAGGAACCTAAAGAATTTATTTTGTATCAACTCGATAAAATGAACGTTGTTTTTGCAAGGAGGATTCCAAATAATTATAGTAACGTATTTCACTTGTTTGTGACAGGTGTACACCTAACCAAAAACAGGTGTTTGCTTTAATAATTTCGAATTACAAATCAAGTAATTTTAAGCTGAATTAGTAATTGTTAAAATGTGGGATGTGAAAATTAAATTAATCTCAAATTCGATACCTAAATTAATTAACTATTAATTTAAACAAACCATACACGCACACTTGCCTCTCTAAAACTAGGTATATTTCCACTAATCTCAAAATGTCTTTGCAGCTATGTACTTGTAGGAGTTTCATTGTCAAAACAAAATTAATGGTTCACTGAACTTGTAAACATTTATATGGTTAAGTACTCTTTGTCCCTTGTGGCAGCTTACGAATAGTGAGAAGTTTTCTAAATTATAATTACAATATCTGCTTGCAAGTTGCTACAAGTTAGCATTCACACGAGGCAAGTGGTGGAGTCAAGTTGATCACGTGATGGGAAAGTGGACACAAAAGTTGACGAGTCGTCAACTTTAATTCTGCTTGACCGCCAAGTCACGACTTGACTGTCTCGACCATATCACACGGGGAAAGTCGAAGGAAAGTCGAGTTGCTTCAAGCACTTGACTCCTGTAAACTATCCCGGTGTGGATTGGCCTATAGTTGAAGAGTGAAATTTACAATTCCTCTTTAGGCGATTATTCAAGACCTGTATATTTCATGACTAAATTACTAGATCACTAAAAGATGGTCATAATCAGTTTACTATAGGCTACACTACCATAAAAAACAACTTCATTGTCCATTATACGTTTTGGAATCAAATCAGACAGGAATATAAAACGTTCCCAATCCCTACCACATTGCATTAAATTTGTGTCCGCAGGGCTGCCTAAGTGTCTCAGCTATCTACTGAAATATTCTTCCTAATTTAGTCTATAATGATAACCTACTTCCTTATTTTATTAGCAAAATAATATGTTTATTCGTATAGTTCCTTCAATATAATCATTTTAGAGATAAGCAATGTAAATGCGACTTTTTACTTGTCTTAAATCGCATTTTTATTTATTTATTTATTTATTTATTTATTTATTTATATTGTCATCAAATTCTTCCTAATTTAGTCTATAATGATAACCTACTTCCTTATTTTATTAGCAAAATAATATGTTTATTCGTATAGTTCCTTCAATATAATCATTTTAGAGATAAGCTATGTAAATGCGACTTTTTACTTGTCTTAAATCGCATTTTTATTTATTCATTTATATTGTCATCAACATTTAATCCAATTATGGTGTACCACCACATTTCTGTATACGGGTTTCACCATAACTTTCTATTACATTTGCCTACAATTAGCATGCAATCCCGACAATATGTTAAACTAGTAACTCTTCTACTCCCGCTATTAACTTAACTCCAAACGTTAATTTCTCCTTATTGATCTTAAATATCCACCATCTCTTCGTTCCACACTTACGTTCCTTCCAGCATTCTATTCTTGCAAACATATATTCATATAAATTTCCGACTTTCTACGTCCCATCTTACTCGTTCTACTTTACAGTATATTATTCTGTTGTCTATTATTATTTTATCAAAGTATCGTTCCTAAATTTTAATTGCCTATCCTATTTAAAATCACTATACTAACATTTCCTATTTAACAGTTAACACTTCACACGGTTTTACTCATTGGGATTCTTTTCTTCCTAATACTACACATTATAAAATGGTAAGTTCCTACTAATGAGTAAAGAAATAGCTATAAGAAAACTTATGAATAATAATAACAAGAAGTTACAAAAGCAAATAAGTTTACATCTCTTTTTAATTTAAAAAATGAGAAAAGATTTGGTAAGAAAATAGGATTAGTTTCCAATACTATCTATAAATATAATAAAACGTATATATTCAAAAGATTTAAATAAGAAATAATTAGACAAATATGAATATACGCTTGTTTTGTGTTAACTTAGGCAAGTGAACAAATACTAATTGTAACAACATACTAAAATGAGTAGAGTCTTGCACAAAACTAGACGTAAGTGCAAGATAAAACATCTTATATTAAATATTTAATGTTAGAAATTGTATTAAAATTGTATATCTATGTGTAAAATTATAAAATGTGTATATGTAAGTTTTCAATGGTTATACGCATGTACTTTTTCCTATGAACTATGAATAATAAATATCATATCATTAGTTGAAAAAAATACGCATCATTATAATAATCTTCTTAAATCTTGACATGAGTATCTACTTCACTTTATTTTGATCATACATTTCTTAGCCTCAAGCAACACTCTGAATAAACTATGCATTTCTTTAGTATTAAGCAAGATAAAGTTTACTTGTTCAAAAATATCGTTTCCATGGTGACAAATTAAATTTCTTTCAACAATACGTTCATCTTAATTAAGACATCACTTTTCTTCTATTATAAATTTAGCAGCAACGAACACAATTTTGTTTCCATGGTAACAAAATTAGCTCCCTGAGCGGAAGAAACAGAATCCGAGGAAACACGTGAAATTGTGCCGGCTTCGAGAATGTATCCTAGCAATTGCATAAGTGTAAATCGGCTATTGCGTTTCTTTTTGCCTACTTGAAAGAGTCGTGACTATAAAAAAGCCGAGTGCTGCGAAAAGCCAGGGCCCGATATCCGGGGCAGGGAGACACGAGTAGCGGAGCGGGTATGTGGGTGTCTGACGTGGCCCAGTAGCAGCTTTTCCCGCGCGGCTGCCCAGGTGTGGACCAGTATGTGTTGTTTGGTCCACATAGCGCGGGCCCGCGCGCAACAGCGGCTCAAATCTCCTCTTTTGTTCCCCTGACACTAAAATTTAACTCCACGAACAAATTTCACAGCTTTTCAATTCGTGCAACACTATTTTTCCATTCGCGAAAATTTCTGCTCCATGTTCCAAGTGGCAGCATATGAGGCTAAAAATCAATCTGACACAGTTCGATTACCGGTAAGGAAGTAATTTCTCTTTCTAGTGGAGAGCTAATATGTGTTTCACGTCTTGTGTTGTCTCAAGGGGACCAGGATGTTGAAAGTGATTAAAAGTGATGAAAGCATACTGTAATTCTCGTTTATGTTAGCAGTTATGTATTAGAACTAGATTTTGAACAATACATTTCTCATATCCAGTAATTTTAAAAATATGTTTATTACTTTTTTTTCTGTGAATTCTTGCACGATACACTACAATGTCATTTCTTCAAGGACTTTCTGTAACATGCACACTTTTCAAAATTCGTTCCCGTCAGAAATTATTATAGCTAATGATTTTAAAATTTCTATTGTGATAATTGAGCCTATCGAAGAAACGCTGCTACTTAATGAAAGCGTCATAGTGGAAAAGTATTGTCATCAAGTGAGAGGGGATTCAAGGCAATTCCAACGTGAACGTCTAAACTATAAACTGAAGTAATATTATAGGTTATACACATTCTTTAATACTGTAGTGCATTTTACTTCATAGGCATTTTCATGTATAGGATAAAGGTTGATAATATTGTGATACTAATAACATTGTAATAGTATTTTTTGATAGTTTTTTACAATTTTACTGAGCGAGAGAAGGACCGGTTTTGTGCAGAAACTTGTCCACGAACATTTCCTTAATACAGTATGTTGACGCAAAAAAACAACTCAGTAAAATTGTAAAAAAAAAAAATTCTCAAAAAGAACTATCATAATACTGTATTATTAGTATCACAATATTACCAATCTCTACCGTATACTTAAGCCCAATACCAACATTTCTATTATATGGAAATCCTCTAGGCACACTAAGTAAAGAATGGAGCGAAACGGACCGCGTCGAAAACTACGAGGCACGAAATTTATCTTACATTTCTGTTTCCACGCTAATCATCCTGCCTGTGGTTTTTCCGTGGTCTTTCTAGGGCGCTAAGAAAAATGTCGGGATGAGCCCTGAAAGAAATGGGCCACGGACTTTTAACCTCCTCCCACAAAAAATTTTCAGCACTTTCCCAAATAGCCTAATAGTCTTCTGCATTCGGTATATGGACGAGTTCAGTTGAGTCCCGCTCGAACCAAGAAAGGACTTAAATGTGTAGGCTTTTAGATCTCCTGATGCTGTTCTGTGATGCTTCTTTCCCGCTTTTTATGTGGTAGGTATTAGATCACGTCCATTTTCGACTTTTCCTATAAAATTATCTAGAGTTCCTTCAGTGGACAAGTGGCCAACAGGCTTGGAGCTCACAGAGTCAGTTTTTCTCAGCCACAAACTCCCTCGCAATGACGCGTTTTCGCATATCTTTTGATGTCTTTCCTCTCATTTCCCCCTTCATTCATGTTAGGCCTACCACGAGTGACGTCAGAGTAAACATAGGCTATGTCAAGACGTTACAATAGTTCTGTCTTGTATCTCGAAAATAGAAGCTTTATGTCGAAATCACGGTTGGCTTTATTTAGAATTGGAGCGCCATTTTATGTTTATGATTTCAAATAAAGATATAATTTACTATTATTTTTTTACTGAAAACAGATCTACTTTTATTTCTTGGGCGTTGATCTCTGTTAAATTGATTCGTAGATATTGAACAAGGACAAAACCTGACCTATAATTATGAGAAATTTTTGTACTCAGACTGGAACTACTTTTTTCGACATTAAGGATAATGAAAACATGCATTTCAGGAAAAATCTCGAAATCGAGTATTTAAAGCATAACGACACGTTCTCTGAAGAAAGTAAAAAATCCACAATTTCGAAAATTGAAATCGTAGTGCGTAAATCACAGTAATTATATTTTATATGCTGAATATCTCATTGTTTCATGGACCTACACTTCACACGTATATAGGTCTATATTTAAATGTCTGATTCTACTAATTTTCGTGGATTTTACTCTAAACTACCCAATAAAACGTCGCCATATACTGTATAGGCTATATTATAACATACTATAATATCTTTTCCGATGCTTGTATTTTAAAATAGCCTGCTCCGTAGTTCCGTAATGCAGAGACAGCTGAATAGAGCAACTGGCTTAGGACTGGAAGGTCCTGCGTTTAATCACGTGTGGTGACTGAATTTTCTCGTTACTAAAACTTCAAGATTGACCCTATCACAATGAGTACCGGGGCTGAAAGGCGGTCGGAGCGTGATACCGACCACACCACCTCATTCTATTGTCGAGGTCAAGAAAGAATGGGCTATCCCTTCATGCCTTCAACCGCCTTTATGATTTCTGTAGGGAAAATATTTACCTTTTACGTAATATAGACTTCGTAGACCGACCTATGACAAGATGAATGACAATATCCTTCGAAACAGGAACATGCCGAGAGGGCTGATTTGACAGTCCATGAATATGATTTAATGTTACATGGTGAGTAGCGTATCTGACTTACATTTATATGAACTTGTAAGAAATTGTTTTTAACAGCTAGGATTCCCAAGCGGTGGTATGCGTCATAATGGCCAAATACCAAATATTCTCGCTAGTTATGAATATTTTATTTGTAGTCATACTTCTCACATTAGTGAAGATAGAAAAGACAATAACCTTGATGTTAAATTATTATTATTATTATTATTATTAGTATTATTATTATTATTATTATTATTATTATTTCGATTTCTCATTTCATTTCATTTAGTGTTCAGCCCAAGGGCAGGTCTTTCATTGCAAACCCAGCTTTCTCCAATCTTTTCTATTTTCTGCCTTCCTCTTCGTTTACTCATATGATCCATATATCTTAATGTCGTTTATAATCTGATATCTTCTTCTATCCCGAATTCTCCTCTCGTTCAGCATTCCTTCCAGTGCATCATCAGTGGAAGGAATGGTGAACGGGAGATATATTATTATTATTATTATTATTATTATTATTATTATTATTATTATTATTATTATGATCATCATTATAGCCGTTCGTATTCTACTTGTAGCCAAAGTACAGATTTAAAATTGAATGAAGACCGTCATCTAGTATGTCTAGATAATTCTCCTACGAAATTGTTTTTTGCCCGTTTACTAAACTACGCTGAAGTTACCTTCGGTAGACCTCCTACACCACACTGAACTCGTGTTACGTGAGGTACACCGCTTGTTCGCCTGATGTAAATTCGGAAAGAGGCCCAGATATGGCTTAGAATGAATTTACACATATACGTTTTCCAAGGCTCCAAAATCACGAAAAAGAAGAAAATTTACTGACACGTGAGACGAGACGAGACGAGACGAGACGAGACGAGACGAGACGAGACGAGACGAGACGAGACGAGACGAGAAGAGACGAGATGAGATGAGATGAGATGAGACAATTATTTATGTAACGTCCATTTTACACTACAGGGATTATCCAGAGATGATGACTTGATAGGATGAAGATGGATAATTGTTGAATGTTAACGGCAGAAGAATCAAAATATTTGGAGTCTTATAAACCTGGCCTACTGTCGCCTTCTCTCTTATTATATTTAAAAACCTGTCTAGGATTGATTTATGTAACTTATCGTTCGTGATAAAGCTATAGTTAGTCAACCCTGCGGTTCAAATATATTGTCTTTCACTCAGAGTAGACAGAATTGGTCTACCGCAAAAGTTTTGGTGTGGAGATTATATTTTTACAGTATGTATATATATATATATATATGAATTACTCGTTGCCAAGGAGTAATACTCTTAATAAAATATCGTTTCTTATTTCTTCACTCTAGACTGACATTTGTTCACAGATGAAACATATTATACAAACACAAGGATACAAACACATGGACTCTAGGATATCGATTTCAGATATTGAGTATTTTCATTGAGAATTTTAATAATTTTAATCAGCAAACGCTCCCCCCCCCTCCCAAAAAATTACGAATAAGCCTACACATTAAAATAAAAGAAATGAGAGGCCGATACCAGTAGTATACAGAGAATGTTTTATTTTCGCCATAATCACCAGAACTTCTTTGGAACTCCCTTAGTCTCCTACCAAACGAGTATGGTAGTGTCTTTCGTTGGGGAAAGTGGCGGAGCATCATGTCGATTATTAAAATTCTGATAATCATGATGTTGAAGTATGCAATACATGTTTACGGAATGTAGGCAGAACATTTTGTTTTCATTTATGTTAAAATAAGTCACGATTATGACACTCAAACATTCTTCCTCATATGTTTGCCAATATTTCTTCAACTTACCGACGCTGAATAACATAAGCAAATCAAAGTATATGTCGGTAGAAATCAGCATCAAAGCACTTTATACATAACGATACATATATTTGCGAATCATCAAAGGAATGAAGAGGGCATGAAATTTCCATGCTAAAGACACATTCTTTGAAATTGAATTCTTAATAATCCTAAGGCAAAGATGGATCACGTTTCCTTTCCAGCTTCTTCGATAAAAAAAAATTCGTGACAATGGAAACAAAATCGGCTTCATCGATAGAAGATTTCGTAGAAACAAAAACAGCTTCATAACTATGAAAACGAAATCAGCTTCTTCGATAAAAGATGCCGTATTTATAGAAACACTACAATTATTTTTGTAACCATGGAAACAAAACCATCTACTTCGATTAAAGATTTTGCAACCATAGAAACAATATCAATTTTCTATTAGGAAAGACTTGTTTCCGTAGTGTTAAGAACAGTTTCATATAGGAATCTATTTTTGTTGTTTTAAAAGCACTTTTTTGGACAGAAACTTTATTTTTTAATAAAAAACTTCTACGAAATGAATTTGTTTTTTGCCGTCAGTAAAACAGTTTCTTCGACAATAGTTTATTATATTATATCCCTACACTACAGTGACTGTGTCAGTATTCTGAATAAAATATTTCAAAGCCACTACAGTGCACAAGTGTTGTGCACAAATATAGCCATGCAAGCAGTTCAGTTTCTACGCAGCACTACGTATGTTTACCGGACTCGCCAGTTGGAACGCCTTCACGTCTATTTGAACTTGCTACACTTTTCCTCTGCGCCCGGGCATAATAGCAGAGACAACGGGAATATTATATTGAAAACAGGAAGGCAGCAGGTACAGCAGGCGATTACAACACTGTGGAGCCCAAGGCACTCGTGTCATACGTGCATGATATACTACTTCGCTGCACTGGCGAACCGGGACACTCCAGTCCGCTCACAATGCAGCCGCCCGCCCGCCCTATCGATTCTCAAACTGTGGGGCGAAGGCCTAACATTCAGTTTTGTATACTCGAGTAGGCTATATCTTGAGTCGATTCACTGGTGCATCAGTTTACAGAGATGGAACTTTATGGTGAGATGGAGATCAATTAATATTTAGCCTACTGAATAATCCCGTTTCCCCTACCTTTATCTTATCTTGAATACAGGTGTTGTATTCGATAAAATAACAGAAATGCTACTATATTGAATTATAGAGTATTTTGAAGAAAAGCAAGAGAAATAAGAAAAATAACCGGCCTAAAATAATAGTGTCAATACTGGCAGTATGAATAACTTACTATGAAGAGAACGGTAGCAGCAGCAGCAGTAGTAGTAGCAGTAGTAGTAGTAGTAGTAGTAGTAGTAGTAGTAGTAGTAGTAGTAGTAGTAGTAGTAGTAGTAGCAGTAGCAAAAGTCTGCTATATATATACAGTAGTAATCGGTAATTTAAGGGCACTGTAACAACTGCGCTGTTATCTAGCGTCGATGAGTGTAAATATTCGCCATTAAATTATCTGACATTAGCTTTGCAATTAGTGAAAAGTTTGAAGAAAACCCCACCTACAAATCAACCCTAGATGAATTCGAACCTAGCCCTCCGCGCAGCATTATCTTTAGACCATACCGGTGGCCAACGGTAATGGTGGTGGTGGTGGTGGTGGTGGTAGTATCAGCAGCAGTAGTAATAGCAATGGTACGAAGAGAAATATGGGAAGAAAAGGACAATACAGAAGAAAGATGGTAAGGTAAATGAAGAATAAAAATGAAGAAGAGAAAGAGGACGAGAAAAAAAACTATTTTTTTTTTATTACATCTGTACTTTGTTGCATTTCATTAAACAGCAATAGAATTTCATTTAATAATAAAGAATTACGATAATATAATGATTTATATAATTTGTACTTTGAATTAAGCGTTGAAATTAAAAAATATATATCATATACAGTAGTAGGTAGACCTACAGAATAATACAATATAATTCAACAAAGCTGCGTGCAGTCTTAGTTACGAGTGGAAGTCGTAATCTTGGAACTTATGTCCGGGCGTGAAGTCAAAGTCAGAGCCGTGGAGTCGAAGTCGGGACCATGAAGTCGAAATAGAAGTTATGGAGTCGAAATCGGAGCTATGAAGTCGAAGTCGGAGTCAGAATCGAAGTCGGAGTCATGAAGTCAAATTCGGAGTCGTGGAGTGGAAGTCGGAGCTATGGAGTCGAAGTCGGAGCCATGGAGTCGAAGTCGGAGTCATAGAGTCGAAGTCGGAGTCATAGAGTCGAAGTTGGAGTCATAGAGTCGAATTCGGGGTCATAGAGTCGAAGTCGGGGTCATAGAGTCGAAGTCGGAGTCATAGAGTCGAAGTCGGAGTCATAGAGTCGAAGTCGGAGTCATAGAGTCGAAGTCGGAGTCATAGAGTCGATGTCGGAGTCATAGAGTCGAAGTCGGAGTCATAGAGTCGAAGTCGGAGTCATAGAGCCGAAGTCGGAGTCACAGAGTCGAAGTCATAGTCACAGAGTCGAAGTCGGAGTCATGGAGTCGAAGTCTGAGTCAGAGTCCAAAGTCGGAGTCATGAAGTCGAATTCGGAGTCATGGAGTGAAAGTCGGAGCTATGGAGTCGAAGTCAGAGCTATGAAGTCGAAGTCGGAGTCATGGAATCGAAGTCGGTTTTATAGAATCGAAGTCGAAGCAATAGAGTTGAAATCGGAGTCAGAGTCGAAGTCGTAGTCAGAAGTCGGAGTCATAGAGTCGAAGTCGGAGTCATGGAGTTGAAGTCGGAGCCATGGAATCGAAGTCAGAGTTATGGAGTCGAAGTCGAAGCTGTTGAGTCGAAGTCGGAGCTATGGAGTCGAAGTCGGAGCTATGGATTCGAAGTCGGAGTCGTGAAATCAATGTTGGAGTCGCGGAGTAAAAGTCGAAGTCATGGAATAAAAGTTGGTATCGTGGAGTCGTGCCCTGAACTCCAAATCGGAAGCACGTCTGAGAGGAATCGGATTTGAAGTCGGAAAAGTGAATTGCTACTTGGACGTCGATATCTTTTACAATTTTATCACTCTCCTGTTGTGTAAGCCAAAGATTATCTCTCACGAAGAGCGATTGTGTGAAGCGTTGAGGCGTATAGTGTCGGAATAATGCTTTGTATCCAATGATTTAAGAACAGATTTATGTTGTAGTCTATTGCAATCATAAATCAAAATGTAAAGTCTATGTCCAAAAATAAGTCTGGCGAGTCACTGAATGGCGATGAAATGCCTTATCACATTACATTATCATTACAGTAACACTATTAATACCCAGTACAGTCATTTCGTACGTCTGTGAAGGAATCGCAGTTGGAATCAAGGGTCTGAAGTCAGAAGTGGAAAGTTTTGTTTATCGACTCCGCAGTCATGATCTTGTGTTAACAGTTAGGTTGTTGAAATGATTCAGTAATTCTTACAAAAATGTTAATTAACCTCTTTTCCAAGCTGCAAACAGTTATTTGTAACCTCAGCAAGTATCAGGTTTCGTGGGAATCTGTTTAATGTATGCTTGTGCATACAGACAGACGAACACACAGACAGACAGAAACGTAGGTGCTACTCGAGTTATTGTCTAGTGAAGTCGTATGGTGCAGACAGATCGTATAGAATCCGGTTGGAATGGACACTGCACCCATAAACAAGTGTTTCTATTGCTGCCATTACGGGGATCCATACAAGCTTGCCAGAGAAGTTCGCGAAGCAATATCTTAGAGAAATGAGGCAGGTCAGGACTCAATATAGTCCCTTACTGCACATTACGCAATTTTTATTTATGCCGTGTGTTTATTTTATGTGTATCATGAGTTTCAATAATCGTGGTATAGGCCTTTTTCATTTGTTGATAGAGGGATGTCAATGTAGGCTTATTATGTATTTTATGCAAGGGTTAATTTGTAGACAAAAAGGTGGGGAAACTACCTGACCAAACAAGTGAAGAAACGTCGTAAATGTCGCCAGAAATAATGTTCTGCATTTTTATTAATTTCGTATGGGCGAATTCAGAATTGTATATAGGAGTATTAGTTGGGAGGCCGGAGAGAAAAGATCTTTGGAAAGGCCGAGATATAGATGAGAGGATAATATTAAAATGAATTTGAGGGAAGTGAATATGGTGATAGAGACTGGATTAATCTTGCTCAGGATTATGTGAAGGCGGTAAATAACCTCCGGGTTCCTTAAAAACCGTAAGTAAGTAAGAAAGACACTTTCATGTTCAAAATGTACCTTGGATTTAATTTAATTTCTACATTGCATATAATACAAATACTATGTTTCATAATTAAATCCAGACGTTTCAGGTGGGCAGGACATGTAGCACTATGGGCGAATCCAGAAATGCAGATAGAGTGTTAGTTGGAAGGCCGGAGGACTTTACTAATAGACGGTAGTATATTATGCACACTATTTGAAGTGTTGTATCAGTGAAGAAGTGTGTTTGTGTCAGTGAAGTTTTATAGTTTCTAGTGGTAGAGCACAGTATTTGAATAGTGAAATGTTTTTGAAGTGTTAGTGAAATCACGATAGTATCAGTGAAATGTGTTGTAGTACCAGTGCAGTGAGTGAGTTGACAGTGAAATAAGGGTAGTGTTGAAAAGTACTTGTGCAGGTATGAACTTAGTGTTAAGATATAAATTAGATTTACTTTACATATTCTTTTAAGTGATCGTGCTTCATTTAATTTAGGATGCTCCTTGTTAATTTTATTATACTATTGTTATTATTTATTATTATTAACATTAATTATTATTAGTATTATTATTAATTGTGTTTATTATTGTCATTATTTAGTGTAATTAGTTACCACTGTCACCGGGTATTTACCCATTTGCAGTGAGAATACATACATACATACATACATACATACATACATACATACATACATACATACATACATACATGCATACAAATTATATACTTCTTTGGTTGTATACTTAAGCACTATGATTATGGTCGCGATGGTAACAATTTTATCATTGATGTATTGTCTCAGTCTTTTTATTGCTTATTTTACAACGTTTTATCAACTGCTATAGTTGTCTATGGTCTGAATGAAGTGAAGGTGATAATGCCAGCGAAATGAATAATGTCAGCGAAATCAATCCAGGATCAAAAGCCAAAAGTTACCGAGCTTTTGTTCTTAATGGGTTGAGGGAAACCCCCGGGAAAACCACAACCAATTAACTTGAACTCGGACACTCTCGTTTCACGGTCAGACGTTCTAACAGTTACTCCACAGCAGTAGACTAGCCTTTGTGTTATGGAAGCAGTTTTGTTGATGAAATAAATATGAGAACAATTAATGTTATTAACATAAAATGAAATAATTGAGATTCTAGTGGTAGTAAACTTACGGAACTCGTTCACCCATTCCTCCGTCAACTGTTGAGTACAATAGAAGCGAAATTCAGAGAACATCAAAGACAATATTTTATCAAAGTCGTCTTCTATTAAGTCCTGCAAATGTTTGACTTTTTAAGGGTGATATTCAGTACTGTGCAAAATTTTCCAAGCAGTTTCTATTGAGAATTCTAACGAAGATTTCATTTCACGATGAGAAGAACGTGGTTTCTCTCTGTCAATACGTGAAGCTTCAAATCGTTGTCAGTGGATGGTCTACCAGATATATGTTATGTCTCTGTTCAAACGAAAACTTACTAGGCACTTGGTCAGTAATTGATTACTTGTAAATAGTTTCTTTAATCTATGACAAAATATTTCAATATTCAGTAATTTCATCACTATACAATTTTGTTATTCTAGATTTAATTTGTAATTCAGTAAATATAAAATATTCTTTGTTTCTCTATGATAAATTATCTAGCTTTAATTATTCAGGTAATCTTTTCGTACTTTGATTTTATTGTAATTGTAAATTTAATACTAACTGTAATATTATTTGTAATTGTAATTGTAAATTTAATACTAATTGTAATTTTATTGTTGATATTGTAGTTGGAATCTCCTGGTAGAGGGGGAGAGAAGGCCTGACGGCCTTATCTCTACCAGGTTAAATAAATAAATACTAATAAAATACTAATATATCCATGTTCCATTTCGGATTCTTCAGGTCTCAAAGAGTATGAAATCATAATCTTTGCCATGTATAATAGTATATTACGATACAAGATTGGGAAGTAGGCCTACGTTTTACTAAACGGAGAAAAGGTTTGAAAAACGAGCAGAACGAGTTTTTCAATTTTCGATATTTTGTAATGCACTTCACAAACGTGTATTCTACAGAATTTTTTGCATGATAATATATTTTGAAATAGTAATATGCGTTACAAGTGCGGTATGTTGACGTTTTCATGTTCGAGGAAGAGACTGAAAAAGTGAAACGTAGTTGAGCTTTTTTAATTTCCGAGAACATGAAAACAAACATACTGCTCGTGTATCGTACATTATTTTGTGCGAAGATCGTTTATTACATACCTGAAAGAGGAATTTCTAATTAGTTGCAATGAAATCTCCATCTTGGTTTCCGTTTAATGACGGCAACTTTGGAAAACAAATATATCTAATCTTCAACATTGTTGCTATAAAATGTTTTCTGTGTTTACTATATTCCAGCAGGCCGTGATATACGTCTGTCTTTTTTTCCCCCGGTGTATAAATGCGAACTTAAAACAAACGGTAAGGTTATGTAATGATTTATTTTTCATTTTAATATTTTAACAATGTTATTTATATAACATACTGCAGTAATAACATCGGCATCTGGAATTGTGTTGATTTTTTTCACGGCTTCCTTAATGTTACTTGTATCAGGAATGCAATACGCTTCGTGGAGTAGTAAATTTTACTTAATTTTTTCAAATATTTAAAAACAATAATTAGCATTGCAATTTAGGAGAAATTGCAGTGGCAAGTTTCCAATTTATAATTATTACTATGTTAAACGTCTCTAAAAATAATATGTCAAAAGCCTAAAGCAGTAAAATGAATATGGCGCTTAAGCGATAAGAAGAGGGAAATTGTTATGTGTGTTACGTTGGGAATACTGAATGTGGTATTTCACACTTACCGCGTATTGGTTTTGTGCGGAAAGCGAGCAAATACGCACGATCTCGCACGAATAATATTTTTAAAAAACTTAATACAAAGTACGTACATTAGACTATGAACAGCTGACTGAATGTTAACAGTCTGGCCAACGTACATTCTTCACCATCATCTTCAATGTAAAGTAGTAAAAATGATTTAGGTACTTGTAATATTTCGTGTTCAATTGAAATAATTTGTATTATTTCTTTTTGTTAAGTGAAGTTTGAATTGTTTAAATAAAGTTCAGTACATTTCAAATACAGTGATTTGTTTCGCATATAATAATATATATTAAATAATGCTGCCTTTTGCGTATGAATTTTACATGCATTGTAGCTTACATACAAGGCAGTGGTTTTCATTACAACTCTAGAGAACTTATTTGTAATATTTCAATGTACCTACCTAGGTTAGCAACTCTGAATTCAGTAAAATCAACTTTCAGTTTGTGGAGACTGTTTGCTGTAACGACGAGAAAACACACTATCGTGCAAAAAACTATCTTACTTACTTACTGACTTACAAATGGCTTTTAAGGAACCCGGAGGTTCATTGCCGCCCTCACATAAGCTCCCCATCGGTCCCTATCCTGTGCTAGATTAATCCAGTCTCTATCATCATATCCCACCTCTCTCAAATCCATTTTATTATTATCCTCCCATCTACGTCTCGGCCTCCCCAAACGTCTTTTTCCTCCGGCCTCCCAACTAACACTCTATATGCATTTCTGGATTCGCCCTTACGTGCTACATGCCCTGCCCATCTCAAACGTCTGGATTTAATGTTCCTAATTATGTCAGGTGAAGAATACAACGCGTGCAGTTCTGCGTTGTGTAACTTTCTCCATTCTCCTGTAACTTCATCCTTCTTAGCCCCAAATATTTTCCTACGAACCTTATTCTCAAATACCCATAATCTCTGTTCCTCTCTCAAAGTGAGAGTCCAAGTTTCACAACCATACAGAACAACCTGTAATATAACTGTTTTATAAATTCTAACTTTCAGATTTTTTGACAGTAGACTAGATAACAAAAACTTCTCAACCGAATAATAACAAGCATTTCCCATATTTATTCTGCGTTTAATTTCTTCTCCAGTGTCATTTATATTTGCAAAAAAACTGCTATTGTATAAAATTGTATCAAATTTATGATGCAAATGTATGTGAACATAATAAAGAGAAATCCATCATTATTTATCATTTATGACTTCTGTATAATAAAAATCTGAAAGCTACAAACAATATTCTGTACATTTTATTGAACTAATATTTGCTTGGTGTCTATTTTATGTCGTCTGAAAGACAATATAACACATTTCATATCACGAACAAAACAAGTACAGACAACTACTAATAATCTGTGACTGATTCACGAACTACTGAATGTTCAATGTAAAAAAGGAACACTACGTGTGAAGGTTAATACAGTGCACACGTGCCATTCCAAATGACTTGTTAAGTGCTATTAAACGCATGGCTCAATGGCAGCAGAGCCGGCTTCGAAACTCGATACCTCTCCGTGCTCGTTCGAGTAAAATAGTCTTTAGAGCGTGACAACGCCAAGCCAGGGGACTTGTTACATTGATGCATGGAAGCCATTCAGTGTCTCCACTTACCTGATCATTATCTCACTCCTAAGGACGGAGTCACTCACCACCGTGGTGATAATTTCTTGTATATTAAAGTCTGCATTTGGGATAATAATGCACACCTCTGCATTACATTAATCCATCTTTCGGAATTTTATTATGTAACTAAATATTGTAAGTTTTTTGTAACACTTATTATATCTACCTTAACCCAGATTTGGACTACTTTAAATTTATCCGGACGGGCACGAGGTGCAACTCCTCCTCCTCCTCCTCCTCCTCCTCCTCCTCATCCTCTTAAAGAAGTCTATTTACATTCTATGTACTCCTCACTTCAGTGAGAGTTACAAAATGAATATTAATACATGAGAAGTGGAAGGACTTCTTTTTGGCGCTAGGGGAACTTCATTTATGTTAACCAAAACCATTCTCCTTTCTCTTAAATTTTCTAATGAGAACAGTAACAAAATTTGTCTGAAGGTAATGAGAGATTAATTATCCATTTTACACAATCACTTGTATAACACTACGTAATATATTTTTTACATTATTTCATTACTCTTCATTGTATTTTCATTTCATGTTTCTCCGAAATCAAATTGTACTTTATTTTTAAATTTATCATTGTTCCGCATTCTCTCCGCAAATCATATTGTATTTTATTTTTAATTTAACCTCTGCTTTGTATTCTGAATCCTAGTTATCAGCTGTAGATGTCGGCCGGATGTCCCAAATTGTGGAATTTGTTTGTCAACACTATGTCCGGCCACCTCTAACTAAAATGATACAGAATGTCACACAGAAAAAGAAAATAGTTTTTGTAGCTTATCAGGATTTGAAACCATGATTTCCTGATGACTCAAAATTATGTTTTAGTCGTTATGTAAACAATGGAAAAATAATTTGTATTAAATAAGCTATATTGGCCTAAGTGATTGTTCTACCTTTCTTTGCGGTTACATGTAAGACGGACGTTCTCTATTGAGGACACAGACACAATATATACACTAAACTGCATTTCAAAGTCCAGGGCTTAAGCTAGAAATTAAACAATTGTCGCAGAAATGCACAAATGAAAAATTATATTTGTGCAAATTGCTAAATGCTTGTGCAATATTATAAATAATTGTGCAGATAGATACAATTAATAAAGTATGCAGAGACAAAAAGTTATGTAATTTGTTCCTTGGAGTTTTATTACTTTCAATTCACCTTATCACGCTCTACATATATTTATGTAAGTAAATCATTAGACGTAGCTATGGATCCCGAATTTATTTCATAATTTATTTCCTACACTTTATAATGCTAAGATGCCATAAAGTGTTGTATCCAACTCGTGGATAATCTTATTACGACATTCGTGAAACATTCACTCATGTCATAATCATCAAGATTATCCACATGTTGCATTAATAACTACAGTAAAACCTGTGTGAAAGACCACCCCTATTGAGAGACCACTCCTCCTAAAGATCGATTTTTTAAAGAACCGAATTAAACATCCATAAAATCAATGTAAATCACACCCCTTTTAAGAGACCACTTCTCTCCCCGACCACCGACCAGTGATTGAATAGCAATTTCCTTAATTATACCCCTTTTAAAAGACCATACTGTATTTTAAAAATTTACAATTTAATAATTTATTACATTACTGTAGCCTAAATAAATTCTAAGAAATTCGTACAGTACTAGAAATTAAAATGATGATTGGAAACGTTAAGTGATACCGTATTCACGTTGAATGCCCATCTCTGTCCTTAATCAATTAAGTAATGTTGGCGATTACTACGAAAAAGGTACAATGGCCAATCGAAAAAGGCCCAGAGGTATGACAAAGGGTTATTTGCACCGCTATTTAACAGTTTCTTGAAAGGTAAGATTTCTCATGCCGTATGACAGTTTTACTTTTAATTTTGTACTTTAAAAATCAAAGCGTTACCTGTTAATTACAGTGCAATAATTTAATTTTTCTTCCTTTTCCTAACTATTAGAAAAATCCGGTGATCAACCCAATGATGACGAGGTTGAAGTCAAGTGAGAATTTCAATCCGAAAAAAATGTGACTAGAACAAGCCTTATGTAATAAGGAGTTATTTCAAGAATCAGTACCACTGAAAGACTGTACGAATCGAGAACATACAAATGAACTTTTATATTAAAGAATAATTTTGAAAATGAGACTGTAAAAAGGAAATGTAAAAAAGTTAAGCATAGCTCAATTTATGAATCTAAGGAGAAAAATTAGAAAAATAACGTAAAATAAGAAATAAAGTTATGATTTCAAGCTTTTATTATTAGCAATATTTTCCACGTTTTTATTTGATCAACACAGAAACATTTTAACCCATTATTTGTGTAAAATATCTCCCCCTATTGAGAGACCACCACTCTGAAATACCAGTTTTTCATGGAACCAGCAGTAGTCGTTTAATATAGGTTTTACTGTACTACGCACAGAATTTAAGCTTAAGATTAATTCTCTTAGTGAAAACCATAATACGCATATAAAAATTTATATAAACCGTGCCTTATGATGTGACGGTAGTACATTCCTTTTACTCGTGCGCTGGAGTCGACTCGCGGACTCCGAGCACGCAAGTAACAGTGTCCTACATCTCAGTCAGCACAACCAGTTTGCAGTATTGTTACGCTCAGTTTATTAGGCGCGAGGGTTTGCATATCACTTTCTATATCAGCCCATGGCTTCATTTGCCTACCATCGCTTCACAGAGGCGGCGGTATCCATGGCAACGTCAGCTTCGGTATCCTGCTTTCTTGACTTGTAATTAACCGAGTGTGCGAACAACTTTTATCGCATGTTTGGAAATGACCGTCGTGAAATAAATAAAGTCCAGCCTGCTTTAAAGGAATCAAGACGTGAAATAGTCTATTAGGACGCATTAAATCAAGACTTTAACAACTTGACTGGAATGCACAAGAACATGTCACTCATGTAACTTCAGCATTATCACGATTCCTATTCTCGTAAATTGCATTCATATAGCCTACTTGATAGGTATATTGTGATAACGTGGCATAAGAAGACTGACTTAGACGTGCAAGTGTGTTTACTAGGCTAATTCAAAAGCCGTTTAACTCAATAGCAACTTTATTTTCTCATTTTTACTGTTAGCACAGTATCGTAACCTAAAACCCACATGATAATACAAACGGGGAATAAAACTTCAATATAAATGGAAACAAGAAGTCAAGAAGTGTACTTGATAATACGCAATCAACGCCCGTAGATTTAAAAATTCGATATGTGTACATTTAGCCTAGCACACATAAATGAAATCAGGATTCATTTCTTATTAATAATATTCATAAAATTGACTTCATACACATTTTCTTACATATATATGGATCCTACTTTACGGCTGAATAAAAATCTTAAATTTCGGTATAAACATTTGCTTAATTTCAGTGTTATGTCACATGTACTATTTTACATTCAAAAATATATAGGGGAGAGTTGGGTAGTATCGGACATAATAATAATAATGATTTATTTTAGCTGGCAGAGTTAAGGCCGTAAGGCCTTCTCTTCCACTCAACCAGCAAAAAGTGTATATACATACCGGTATGCATGAACTTACAAAGAATTCAACAATTTGATTTAGATGAGAGTTACATGTATACAAGAGTTATTTACGAATTGAACAACAAAATACTATGAACTATTAATTAAACACTGAAATAAACTGTGTAGCAGAATTAAACTAAAATACATAGAATGTTAATATATTTCAAATGATATTAGATAATAGAAAGAGATTATTATGAGACAATTTTGAAAATGCAGCACAATCAGGATGATGTCTAAAGAAAAAAGCAACAGTGTAGTCAGTAATATTTTAAATCAGTATGATTGGAGGATCAGTATGATTGGACATCGGGTAATATCGGACAGTGACGTGTCTTTTATCTACCACCATATGGTAGTACAGTGATGTTTCTTTCATCTACCACCAGATGATAGTAGCAGTGTTCAGATGTCGCATACAGAAACATAACCATGTCACTTAGGTACTACCATCTGGTGGTAGATGAAAGAAACATCACTGTCCGATATTACACGATGTCCGATACTACCCAACTCTCCCCTACCTTTTCGATTCCTATCGTGCCAAAGACATTAATTACCATATAGGTATATTCCTACAAAGCCTTAAGGTCTGTAACATTAAGGAAATCTTAAGCTTATGTGTAGGCCTACATTTTAATAAAAATTTACAGTTTTCTATCGGCACTTACAGTACGATTATTTAGTCCTGACAGTCGCCAGCTATGTGCGCCTGGGTAGGCGAGTCCATTAAGTTACGCCAAGGGATGTTCAGGTTAGTCTGTTGCCTGCAGTAAGAGCGATGGGATGTCACGCATGGGGTATAGCGTTGTATTTCCAGTACAGTTAAGCTGTACTGTATTCCTTTACTGACCACTCGCGCTTAACTCTACACCGGAACTCTCCCCACTACTCCTATTACTTCTCTTTCGCGTCGCTGAGCTGACAGGACTAAATAAATAATTGGTCTGTACATGTCGTATAATATAAATGTGTGTGACAGTCTCTCACCCTGTATGTGAATAGGGCATGATATGAATTAATAACTACCACAAAACATTCACGCTATTTGTACTTTACATTTAAAATAAACTCACTCGAAATCCGACTTGAAGATTAGATTAAAAAATATGTATTGAAATGAGGTTTTGAATATTATATTAGAAATTTTGTACACACACACACACACACACACACACACACACACACACACACACATATATATAAGCAGTAACATGAGCTGGTCCACATCTGTGGAGTAACGGTCAGCGCGTCTGGCCGCGAAACCAGGTGGCCCGGGTTCGATTCCTGGTCGGGGCAAGTTACCTGGTTGAGGTTTTTTCCGGGGTTTTCCCTCAACCCAAGATGAGCAAATGCTGGGTAACTTTCGGTGCTGGACCTCGGACTCATTTCACCGGCATTATCACCTTCATCTCATTCAGACGCTAAATAACCTAAGCTGTTGATGAAGCTTCGTAAAATAACCTACTAAAATAAAAAAAAAAACATGAGCTGCTGCCAGAAGTCAAAAGGAGGACAGCAATGGCCAAGGAAGCTTTTAATAGAAAAAAGAGCATTTTCTGCGGACCTCTGGAAAAAGAACTAAGGAAGAAACTAGTGAAGTGCTTTGTATGGAGTGTGGCATTGTATGGGGCACTTCGTCGTAATGCATGTTTCTGCCCATTACGACGAAGTGAAGAGAAGCGAATAGAAGCATTTGAAATGTGGATATGAAGACGAATGGAACGTGTGAAGTGGACAGAGAGTGTAAGAAATGAAGCTGTGTTGGAAAGAGTGGGTGAAGAAAGAATAATACTGAAACTGATCAAGAAGAGGAAAAGGAATCGGTTGAGTCACTGGCTGAGAAGAAACTGCCTACTGAAGGATGAACTGGAAGAAATGGTGAACGGGAAAAGAGTTCGGAGTAGAAGAAGACATCAGATCATAAACGACATTAAGATATATGGATCATATAAGGAAACAAAGAGGAAGGCAGAAATAGGAAAGATTGGAGAAAGCTGGGTTTGCAGTGAAAGACCTGCCCTTGGGCAGAACACTAAATGAATGAATGAATGAATATGTCAATGTTTGGACACTTTCAATTAAAATGTTGTAAAAAAATCAAAATTTACTTTGAAAACCACTAATTTCGAATATAAATTTGTGCTAAGAACATTTCGGACAACCTTACACACAAAATTCCGCGTTGTTTCAAGAGTTTATACTTACTATATTTTGACCTGAAAGAGCTTGAAATATTAAAATGTTTGCTTTCATGAGCTCAGAAACCGTATTTCGCGAATCCGTCCTTGGTTTGCGAAAAACTAGGTAATCTCTACTTATATCACTTTGCTTAAACTTAATTTTAGTATCGAAGCATACATACATACATACATACATACATACATACATACATACATACATACATACATACATACATACATACATACTGTACATAGTTAAAAAAATAAATGTGTTGCCTGATTTACTGTTAAGATACAACGCATTACGCATGTGCAGTGAACAAGAGCGTCTGTGTACAATGCGCTTGTGGATTCGCCCATACGTACTACATGCTACATATTCCTAATTATGTCAGGTGAAAAATACAATGCGTGCAGTTCTACGTTATGTAATTTTCTTGATTCTCCTGTAACTTCATCCCTCTTAGCCCCAAATATTTTCCTAATCACCTAATTCTCAAACACCCTTAATCTCTGTTCCTCTCTCAAAGTGAGAGTCCAAGTTTCATAACCATACAGAACTGTAACTGTTCTATATATTCTAACTTTCAGCTTTTTTGAGATCAGACTGGATGACAAAAGCTTCTCAATCGAATAATAACAGGCATTTCCCATATTTATTTTACGTTTAATTTCCTCCCGAGTGTCATTTATATTTGTTACTGTTGCTCCAAGATATTTGAATTTTTCCAACTCTTCAAAAAATAAATTTCCAATTTTTATATTTCCATTTCGTACAATATTCTGGTCACGAGACATAATCATATAGGCCTATAATCATATAGGCCTATTCTGTCTTTTCGGGATTTACTTCCAAACCTTGCTTCAAGTAAAATTCCCGTGTTTTCCCTAATAGTCTGTGGATTTTCTGCTAACATATTCACATCATCGGCATAGACAAGCAGCTGATGTAAACCATTCAATTCCAAACCCTCTCTGTTATCCTGGACTTTCCTAATGGTATACTCTAACCCCTAGAGCAAAGTTAAAAAGTAAAGGTGATAGTAAGCTACATCTCCTTACTTTAGCATCCGACAGAAACTTACCCATGCGGACTCTTCTGTAGACTACGTTTCACTGAGAAACAATAAAGACTTATTTTAAGGAAACATATTGCACTGATGTGTCTTTGAAACTCGATCTTTCTAAAGCGTATTTATGAAACTTTTTATGCATCTGTATCTTAACAAATAAATATACGTTGGCGCGATGGATTTTATTTGATGGGTATACCTCGTATTAAATCAACATGCAACATTTCCTTAGCCATAGACCTGACATCTGTGTTCGAGAAGGTTTTAAAAAATATAACCAAAGTTTCTATACTGCTTAAATGACAAATGAATTGTAGTGTATTACACCATAAAATAATTTATACAAATAAAAACGATAAGATTGCAGTATCAATTGCTATTTCAATAAGTATCCTAGTTTAAATCTGTAGGCTTACTTCATCTAATAGGATCAGATAAGATTAAGAAAGTGTTTATTATTCTACATCTTGTGGAAGATTAAGATATCAATCAAATGTCATTTATCCGCAGAATTAACTGGTTTTAGCTAAGTGAAAGCGTATAAACTCCACTTCATCTGTTTGTATCGATATCTTAAAAGGAAATACAAACAGTTGAATCGCTTTATAGTACCGCATTTATTCGATTGGCATGGTGGCATAAAAGAATCTTAGTGGGAAACCAAAAACGGTTTGAAGACATTCTCCGGCCATTTGTTATGCATAGTGCGTAACTTGAAATGAGTCCTATAAAAGAGAGGAATCAATTGTAAATGGACTGATAAAATTGAATTCTCCTCAACGTTATCTGAAACACCCGCGTATACACAGATACAAAACCTGTCCCCTGTTTCTGTCAGTGGAAGTCATTACATAATTTGTTCAAATTACTGAATCTTTAAGTATTTGCTTGTAGTTCCCATAACAGGTGTCTCATAAACTCTTCAAAACAGCGGGCAGATAAAAATCTGCTTCTGGTTCAACCAGTTTCGTTCCCAGTGTCCGAAACCCCGTCACTTAAGAATGTGCGAGCATGAATTCAAGGGTACTGGCAAATTTCGTCTTCCAACTTGTCTAATGTCATCTCTAACACTTTAATTATAAATAACATATCTTGTAGGTTAGTTTCTAAAATAAAAAGGACTTACTAGTACAAATAATTTCATTTCTCCAAATGTTTCTATTGAGAGTCAATACGAATTCTACATTTCCACATTTCTATGTATGTCCACCGAATTCTACAAAATCTTGCGTTAACGTAGACCTACTGCATATAGCCTACAGGGTGTTAAAAAGTATCCAATATTTTAAAAGGTTCTAGTATGCATCAAAGCAAGAAAATAATGTGTAATAAACTTGGATCCTACGACACATACTTTCTGAGATATGAACACTTTTTCATAAGAGGTGATCAATGTGACGTCCATTCATGGCAATGCATTCCTCTGTCCTTCAGAGTAAGGAATATCACGCACTCTTTGTTGTAAATACTGTACGTTAATAAGAAAGTCCTGATAACGAGCCCTAGTTAATCTCTGTGGTAGCACGTATGACCCTATTGATCTATCGCCAAGAACGCAAATACATTGATTCAGAATCGGTGCTGATGCCTTGTTTCTCCAACTGCATGGGGATTTTCATCAGCCTACACATGCTGATTACGAAAATTCACAACACCATCTCTGCTGAACCCCGCTCATATCCGCAACTAAACTTTTGTTTTCAGTATTCCTTATTACGTATCAGTATTCCATGTCAGAGGTGTCAACTACGGTATGATTATCTGGTAGTCTGCTGTATTGTAGGGCAGAGAAATGCATTGCCATGAATGGACGTCACATTGAGCGCCTCCTATGAACAAGTGTTCAGATCTCAGAAAGTATGTGTTGTAGGACCCATGTTCATTAGACATTGTTTTCTTGTTTTAATGCATACTATCACCTCTAAAATATTGGAAACTTTTTAAACACCCTGTATAGAGTGGAAGTAATACAACTGTGCAGATTTTAACAGCATAACTCCTTGGATATAGTAGCTACAACAAAAAATTGTTAGTCATATTAGTCCCAAATGAGTCATTTTCTTTAAAAAAATCATAAATATTAACACTATTTTACTCGGTAAGTACTATCCGTGCGATTCTGATTTTTGGTCTTATCGTTAGATAAACTGATGAAAAATTACTTTTTCTTTGTACCTTTTCATTAATATGGATGGTTTTCTTGCAATTTAAATATAAAGATCAACACTCATCTTTTCTTCCTGACATTAAGAAGTCCGGCAGCGCTCAGGGACGAATCTCAGTTCAAATCGAGTGCATGTGTATAGCAGTTTCTTATGTGAGCAGTCGGTGCGCTGTTGTCAAACTTTCCAGGCTTCCAGCCTAATTTTCTAATTAGTCAAGCGCTTACAAGCAAACATTCTGTTGGGAGAGCAGATAAAAAAGTTAATATTTTATCTTTCATCATGTTAATAATGCCAAAAGAAATATTTATGCAAGTTTTGGCCACTCGACCTCAATTACAAGGGCCGTAAAAAAATAAGTTCGTCAGGGGCCGTTAACAGAAAGAAAACACAATTTCATTGGAAACATTTATTGAAACGGACACAGCAGGTGTTGAGCTATTTTTCAACATATTTCCCATCAGAAATGAGACATACGTCAATGGGGTCGACAGAGGTGCAGATGACTGTCAAACGCTGGTTCCGATCCCAGGCGGCCGACTTCTACGACACAGGGATACAAAAATTGATTTCATGGTATGACAAATGTCTCAATTACAGCGGGGGATATCTTGACAAATAGTGCAACAAATTGTTGTTATCTGTTTCAATAAATCTTTCCATACAATTATGCTTTTTTACTGTAAACGGCATCAGAGAAAAATCACTTTCTGGACGGCCTTGTAATTGCGATCGAGTGGCCAAAATTTGTGTCAGCACTTCTTTGATTTTAATAACATGGTGGAAGGAAAAAACTTAACTTTTTTTATCCGCCTTCAACAGAATGTTTGCTTGTTAGTTGCAAAATGTACAATACATTTTCTTAGTTATTGTAATGTATTCTATTGTCCCCTCCAATTTGCGTATTTATATCATTTCCATCCTGCATACATCTATTGACAGTACCACAGTTCTTAATAAATGATTACAGGGTTCGATTCCAGGTACACTGCTCCGCCGCTTTAGTAGAATGCGTTTGAGTCTAAAGAAAGCAGCAAAACTGAACAATATGATCTGTTGTTGTGACGTGAATCCAAGCTCCCGCATATCGATAAGGCATGTCACAAACACGTTCACGTCTAAGTATTTTTCATAAAGTAAATATTATTCAACACCTTGAAAACGGCGCAAATATCAAGGATATTGCTGGAGAGTTTAAGATTTATTTATTCATTTATTTACTTATTTATGTAGTATTATATTTTATAGATAGATATACGCCTATTCTAGGAACTAAAATTAATTTGTGTTAACGTTGTATCAGATTCACTTTTTTATATCTATTCCCGTATGACTCATTTTTTTTTACTATCCACAACATTCCTCGACTTTCATGCTCTACCTAAACATGATGTTTGCCGATTGCAGGGGACTTGCTCGCGTGTTATATCTATGTAGGTAGACGGAGAAGTATATACTAAAGAAATGTTGGTTAAGTAATGCAGCAGTCGAGCCAGTTTTCTTCGTATACTTTGATTTAATTTGTAAATTATATTTCACGAAACGGTGTAGTAGGGCCTACCTTAGGCCATTATGGAAGCTCAGTGTCATGGTAAAGGGAGTCCGTACATGTGTCAGTTTCAGAAAGGAAAACACAACAAATGAGTCGTGGTTAAAAGCCGAACATTGGTACGAAACTCCTTCGATACTTACACATCTTTATACAGTACAAGGCTTGATCGTCTGCCGGTTTATACTTGGTTGATTCTATGTAAATTCCATTGCCAGGGGGAATCACCGATGACATAACTGGCATCCGCAATTAAATCGCTTCCAAGGAAACGTGCTGACCGCAACACACGATTGGGTTGATCCCATGATAGAAGGAAGGAATATCCCTGCCTCGTAGAAGTTTTCATTTACAAGGGGCTCAGATCTAACTATCAATGTGTGGCTTTTATCATAAAATATGGAGTATAAGTCCTAAGTAGTGAATGAGTTGTCAATGTGTGGTCCGCAAAGCTGTTAAGTTTTATTTTTTTTTTTAATTTTATTTTATCTTAGTCTCACACCGTAGCGCAGTGATCTAGGACGTTCCAGTCCTCACGTGGAAGGAATTTTCTCATGAAATTTCGACCAGTGTATGGGACCGGTGTCCACTTAACATCGTGATGAATTTGGAGAGCTACGATAGGCAGCGAAATATTTATCTGCAAACCAGGTATAACGGCTGATAAGATCATGCAAATCACACGATATCCCCGTGCTGGTTGGATTATCGTCCATCTCTACTGACAAGGGAAGGGTTTCGGCTCGAACAGGAATTTTTGATTTAAAATTTGTATAGAGACTTACCTCACAATGGTGATGAAGTCTCTAAAAGCATTCATTTGTGTAACTCTCCGTTTGGTTGGTATTGGTCTATATATTTCTTTAAAAATGTACACGAGGATTCTCTATAAAATGCCTGAAACAGCATGGAGCAGAGCAATAAGCACAACACGCAGAAGCAACACCTGAACAATCTTCTGAAACACACACCAGTGCTGAAAAATCAAATGCCACCTGAATTACATTTCTGAAGTCCGAGACTTGTTCAGGATTCACGTAACCAGCTGACTGCCAGGAATACTGAAGCATAGGGCAGTATACTGGAGCAGACAACTGGTTATGAACAACAGAGTGCATTTTCATTATAAACACTCGATTTCCCAAGTTAAGTTCTGGATTCTCAGCAAGAGTCCTTATGCAAGCTGTTATCCTCCGAGCATATATTTTGTCTTGTCTAAGGAAATAGATATCCAGAGGCTGGATATATTTAGCTGGAATGATCATACATTGCATGTCCTTGGCTTGGAATGATTCATTTATTAAGGTTGTGTCCTTGTGCGTATTCAATGACTCACACAACAGTCTACATTTTTGATTAGCTGCAATATTTTCAGACAGAACGTTGGAGAAAAATGTTCTTAAATGGGCTTTAGACATTTTACCACTCGCACTAGTTTCTAGGCTAGGCTAGGCTTACGGGTAAGGTGTCCCATCCCTTTAATTTTGTGCAGTGCTCTCCCCACCACTCAGCTTGTACAGTGCTCTAACACACAAACCACACATTACACAAACGAATGCTTTTGGGAGCTTTACAGAGACGTAAAGATGGGCCTGTATACAATTTTGGATACAAAATTCCTGTTCGAACCGAAACCTTCCGTTGTGAGACCTGTGGACGTGAGGCCGGTAGTCGAGTTGTTGGCCTCGACCCTCTATGGGGTGTCGCGTCCAGGATTATAATTTTATATAATTGTAAGCAACACTTTTTTGTTAATTTTTGTACTAAAAGATGATTATTTATTGTGCATAACTGGCATTGATTTTTTAAATATGCATTAATTAAAGTTTTTATTAAATGTTTTTATTTAAGGTACCCGATGCAAATATGGCCAATGCAGATAATATGACCACATTACTGTTCTATAGCTAATTGATATGATAACCAAAAGTCAGTTCCAGTAGCTATGTCGAACCACGTGTTAGGAAATATACATAATCACCGACATTAGTGGATAATAGCAAAACTGCTTCCACAAAGTTTCTTTATTTGATTTGTGGCAATGGATTAAGACGGTGTTATAATATAATATTACTGTTGGGAATTTTGTCTTGTATTACCTTTCAAGCTATTAGTAATTATTGTTTCTATGTAACATTTTGTCCCGCGCCGTGGCGTCGCGGTCTAAGGCATCCCGCCTAGGACTCGCGATACGGAATGCGCGCTGGTTCGAGTCCTCATGGGGGAATAAATTTTCTCATGAAATTTCGGCCAGTGTATGGGACCGGTGCCCACCCAGCATCGTAATGCACTTGGGGAGCTACGATAGGTAGCGAAATCCGGTTGCGAATACCAGCTATAACGGCTGGGAGGATTATTGTGCTAACCACACGATACCTCCATTCTGGTTGGATGATCGTCCACATCTGCTTCGGCATGTGGGCGTGAGGCCAGCAGCCGGCTGGTCGGTCTAGGCCCTTCACGGGCTGTAGCGTCACGGATTATATGTAACATTTTATAATCTGTTAAATACTCCTTACAGATATCCAATGCTTATTTAAAACGCATTCATATTGAGGAGAAAAATAGCTGATTTTTCGAGAAGTGCTGGATACAGGTAATATGGCCACATATATATGCAACTATGTGCAATTAGTGGTGTGTACGTACATGCATGAGGAATGTGTTGTACTCACAAAAGACTTACTTATTTGTTACACATACAGCTACCCATTGATATATATATATATATATATATATATATATATATATATATATGCTATATTTCATTTTTATGTTTGTTAACTGTGTCGTTATTATTACTTTTTTTTTTTTTAATTACAGTGTTTTATAGATCTCGTCAGAAATTATTTGTGGGGATATTTTTTGAAGAAAATAACCATTATTTTCAAATCAAACTTCATTAATCACCAATAAATGTTTTTCTTTTCAAAATAATGCATTTTCTTTCTTCTTTTCAGTAGGTTATTTTACGACGCTTTACCAACATCTTAGATTATTTGGCGTATGAATGGGATGAAGGTGATAATGCCGGTGAAATGAGTCTGGGGTCCAGCACCGATAGTTACGCAGCATTTGCTCATACTGGGTTGAGGGAAAAAACCTCAACCAGGTAATTTGCCCCGATCGGGAATCGAACCCGGGCAACCTGGTTTCGCGGCCAGACGCGCTAACCGTTACTCCACATGTATGGACTTATGTCTTCTGCCCAGATTGCCTTCATATGGACATATTAATGCGCAATGTAAGACTTTTCAAAATGTAAAAAACAAAGCACTCTGGTTTAAAGAAAAGTCTTGAATTATTTTTCTATGTATGCATAAAGAATCAAAGTTCATGCAAACACACGAACTTTTTGTTTAGAGAATACCAAAGTCATCAAAAATTAATTTAAATTAACGTGGCCATATTTCTTTCAAGTACGAGTACCTTATATCCTAGATCATATATGTAACAGATATGTCGGGCTTATAGGCTTTGAGGTTAACAACTTTTGTCAGGTTTACTACGCTGCCATCTAGTTGTTACATAAGGAGTCACGTCATAATTCCCATTTGAATTGCATTAGCAACTGTGCTGCCATCTCGTGTTCGTTTACTGCGGACGGGTGGCGATCCTGGCGGTTGTTCTCTTCAAAGTGCTGCGGATTTTAACGTAGCGAGCAGTTATCTGTTACATATATGATCTAGGCTTATATCTACAGTTTAGTTGGCCGAAGAACTGGCTACAGACTATAAAGTTCCGGATTCAATCCTGTGATGGCGTACAGTTCCGTCTTAATAGTAAGAAGAGATGCTTAGTAAACACATGACCATAACAGATCTTATGGCTTAATAATAGAGGAGATGGTGATTATTTTTAGTTAGTTATTAACGACGCTGTATCAACTACTCAGTTATTTAGCGTCGTTTGGATTGGTGATAGCGAGATGATGTTTGCCGAGATAAAGCCGAGGATCCGCCATACATTACCTCACGTTGAGGAAAGCCTCGGTAAAAACCCAACCAGGTAATTAGCCCAAGTGGGAATCGACCCCGCGCCCTAGTGCAACTTCAGGCAGGCAGGCAGGCAGGCAACCGCCTTAGCCGACTGAACTACGCCGGTGTCTATTATGATGATGATGATGATGATGATGATGATGATCATGATAAAACTAGCTGAAAACAATGTAATTATGAGATCATAATACAATCATCATTATCTGCTTTGAGGTAATCTATGGCGAATCCTCGGCCTCATCTCGCCAAATACCATCTCGCTAACACTAATTCCATCGAAGCTAAATACCCCAGTACTTGATACAGTGTCGTTAAATAACCAAGTAAAAAACGTCCAATCTTCATATAAAATAACACAAAACATGCAATAAGCTATGCAATGTCTCATTAGTCTTACTTAAAAGAGGCACACACGTGGCTAAAAAATGTGAGTGGAGCTTACATTAACGCCACATGGGTCCATTACGAAAGATTTTAATCCGGGTTAATTTTTCAGTATTGACATGTGAATGTACACAATGTAACAGATATCGCGATAGCCTGCTACCGTATACCTAAAACATCCGCGACCAGGAAATAAGTTAAAAAAAAAAACCCGCAAATCATATCAATCCAGCAATCGAAACTATCTTTCTCGTTTGCTTAATAGCCCTGTTTAATGCAACTGTTTTTATACCTGATAAGAGGACAATGGTGCGCGGGAGGGACTGTACTTTACTAAGCTGTCTTGCTCCACTAAACCTAACTACGGGCCACACCCTACAGCAAACCTGTACAACCGCAGAGCTACCAACTTGACAACTGCAAAAAACCTGCAAGTGTGTAAACAGCCCAATGTTAACAATATCGTCATCAGAAGTATTTTTGATAAGACAATTACGTGCTCCATTGTCTTCTTCAGAATGTCTGAAGGATATATAGGCCCACATTAATAAAATTCTTAGTAACAAACTTGGAGGTAAAAAGTTATCTTTTGTAAGCAACGAGTAACTTCCGGGTACGTAATGGCATATGTACTAGATAAGTTTTAATTTTTTCTTAGGATATTTTAGAGGAATTCCCTTTTTGTATTCCCCCTGAGAAACATGTAACAAGCCTACAGACACTAAGTATAATGTTCTTTTTTTTTTAGTTGGTTATTTAACGACGCTCTACCAACTACGAGGTTATTTAGCGTCGATGAAATTGATGATATCGAGATGGTATTTGGCGAGATGATGCCGAGGATTCGCCATAGATTACCTGGCATTCACCTTACGGTTGAGGAAAACCTCGGAAAAAACCCAACCAGGTAATCAGCCCGAACTCGCGCCTGAGCGCAACTTCAGATCGGCAGGCAAGCGCCTTAACCGACTGAGCCACGCCGGTGGCTTATAATGTCCTACTACAATTTAAATTTTAATTAAAAACTCCGAAAACTAAGTATTATATTTCATGATACGCCTATTTTCCTCTATATAGGCCTGTGCACATTAAACCAAGCTGTACTAGAAAGACTTGATGAAGAAAGAATAATGTTGAAACTGATATGAAGGACAAAAAGGAATTTGCTGGATCACTGGCTGAAGAAACTGCCTACTGAAGGATGCACTGAAAGGAATGGTAAACGGGAGAAGAGTTCGAGGAAGAAGAGAAGATATCAGATGTTAGACAACATTACGATACATAGACCGTATGTGGAGACTAAAGGGAAGGTGGAAATAGAAAAGATTGGAGAATGTTGGGTTTACAATGAAAGACCTGTTCTTGGGAAGAACACTATGAATGAATTAATTAATCTATTAAAAAGCAGAAATTATCTGGAATAACTTATATGTGTACCAAATATTACCGGACGTTAGGATTATTGATATTATGTTTTGTATTACAGTATTCAAAGCAGATGGTATCTTGAACCAGCGCATACTACTACCTTTTATGCCTTTTGTTCTTGCGAACATTTTGTAGTATTCGAAAGTAGAAACAACATGCACCATTTCCTGTGTTCTATCTAGGTAAATAATATCTCAAAATATGGCTCTAAGAGTAAAGAATATCCAAAAATGTGGACTAATCTTAAGAAAACCTTCCGATGGATAAGATATTCAATACTCTCTGACAAAAGTGCGATCGTGTCAAATATAGGGCAGTAACAGCTCTTAAATCACGACGTAGTAATTGGTATTAAACATGACGTCGCTAGAAAATAAAGAAGTCAGGACTCCTGCATAAAAGCACTTGCTGACGAGACAGTTTTAATGACTATCGCAGGAACGTCCCTAACCTATCTCAACTAATGCAAGTAAAATGTCCCTCGACACGAATTTATTGTCCATAAATATTATAACCTTCAAGCTATTGAGAATGCAAATATATATGTAACGTATATATATATTTTTTTCTCAATGCCACTGACGTCGTAGGAACTGGTTCGAAGATAATGGCGGCAGAGGGGGCAGCAGGTCGTGTCCCGTGTACACAATGGAATATGTAATGTTCCTTACACGTTAGCTCAAAAAAAAATAAACAAATAAAAAGGGACAAATTCCAGTGATTATGTTTTTGTTAATTCCTGAAAGTAATAATGTATAATATGCATATTTCATAATTGTTTTTTGTCCACTTCTTGCTCTTCATCGACATCATCATAATCCCAGATCCTTTTCATACTCACTTTTGAAAATATCATAGACCAACGTTATGTAGAGCTATTCTCCGAACCAACACGGAACAACGCAGAGCAAATACTAGACAATAAAATTATACCCATTCGTAAGGATAGAAACAAATGCGTATTTTCCTATCGGGGATCGAGGCCAGACCTCATTATTAGAAACGTTAATCAATTGGGAAATTTCGTATAGGTATAAAGTCAAAGAGAGGTAATACGTATACTAGGACCTCATATCAAACCTCTGAGATAGATAAATAGTCACAACTTCGATCTGTTAAGCAGAAGTAATCTGTATAGCTCAACTGATGAATTGTTTATGCTTGTAATTTGAACTAATTTGCATGATATGTATTATCAATTTCGTATATCTCAACTGATTGAGTTGTTTGTGTCTTTAAATTGAATTAACTTACTTCGTACTATTTTATAGCTCAACTAATGAAAAATCGTTTGGGTTTGTAAATTTAATAATATGATTGGCTATGTACTGTGTATTTTTAGTAGAGTCATTGATGTAGCAGTCGGCAGACTCGCTGGTCTGCTGATCCGGAGCTGAGCTCGGGCTTGGGTTGGATTCCAGTTTGGTCTCCTTGATTGGTTTCTTCCGAGGTTTTCCCCAGCCGTGGGACTGATGCCAAATGGTCTATGGCGAGTCCTCGGTCTCACTTCATTTCACCCCCGTTTGGTCTGATTACCTTGTTGGGTTTTTTCCCCGAGGTTTTCCCCAACCATAAGACGAATGCCAGGTAATCTTTTGGCGAATCCTCGGGCCTCACATCTCACTACATCTCGCCAAAAATTGTAGAAAATTGTAGAATTGTAAAAAATTTGTAAAAATTGTAATAGATTGTAATCTTGTAAAATTTTGACTTGATTCAATCTTTAAGCTTCATTGCTAATATCAGATCTATGGAATATAATAAATGACATGAAATGAAATGAAGGTCCAAGTTCGAGTTCCGGTCTGGCCTGAGATTAGCGTTCCGGCTACAAGTCTCGTCTGATGAAAAATTCATAGGGATATTTGTGGGGGAACAAAGTCACAGTTGGCGTTTTTCTCAGAGTTCTCCCGTTTCTCCATTTACACAACAAACCTTAGTGTAGTCAGCCAGTGTGGGTTAGAAGTGCGCATAGCTTGAGAGTCAGCGCAATAGATCTTCTAAATCTTTTAGGTCGCTGGGCTGAATCGTAATGTCCACCTCCCCCAAATTTGCAATGGCAAAGCGATTGGTCGTCCTTGGTGGGCTAGCAGCCGAATTTGAGGTTCGCAAGTTCGAACCCGGCCGGGGGTGATCGGTTTTAAAGGGCGATAAAATCGTTAGCATGAGTTCCTCAAGGAGGAAAGAAAGTATGACTGTGAATTTCATGTTGTAGATTTACGAGCCGTGAAAAAACTCCGTCCCAGATAGAGACCGCCAGACAACATATGTCAGCAATTTCTCTCTAGTACTGAATTTCGACACTGGATAATACCACAGTTGAAGGCGTGTTTCTTCGTTGTAGATGTGAATTTGTTAACAGTAATAACATTTCTTATTTAGTTCTCAAATAAACGGCACATTGAATACATAAAGAATAAGGAAAATGTTATATACAGATATAAACAAAACTGACGAAATTCGCAAGGAATAGTCATGGTGTGTTGTACGACAAATCTGTGGGTATCGTATCATGTTATAATGTGATTATGTGCTATGTGTGCTTCGTGTCATATCCATGTACGTCACCTGAATCATGTTTTTCCAGGTCGTTGGATAGGCCGTGTTCGACCTAGTTCATGGCCACCCCGGACGCCAGATTTCAACGCGCCTAGATTATTTCTATGAGTCACTTGAAGTGTGTGGTGTATACGACCCAAGTATCTGATGCGGACAACCTGTGAAAACGAATTTAACAAGCACGTTAACATGCCAGAAATGTTCGCCTGTGTCCGAGGATCACTACAGGCCATGCCCAGACATAGTATATGAATATGGGTCGGATGTATTTTTAACATCTACTATAGTGACACCAGGTGTCTTTAACTCGTCGATGTGGAACACCGATATAAGGAACTTAGTTAGGTACGTGTAAGTATTTCTCTCAAATAAATCACATCCTCCAGTATGTAATAGTATTTTTCTAACACCTTATATAAAAAGGAAGGAATTATTAAATGAAAGTAAAGTTACTGAGTTAACAAATAAATTCAAATTTGGCAGGTATGCATTTTCTAGACTCACCGATAATAACATGTTTGACTTGGTTAGAAACTACTTAGCTATATTTTTTATTTCTAAATTTAATGGTTTTGAAGGTAAGACAAAAGAATGTTATGAAATAAAATTAAGAAATGAAGGCTTGCCAACGAGAGAGAGCTTATACGAACTATATAAGTATTTCTGTAGCGAAAGAGGTATGGAAGATACTAGAATAAGAGAAGATTTATATATGCTAGCTGCACATTGCAGACTGAAACGTGAAGTACAACTTAGGAAGGTGAAAAAAATACTAATTGTAACAACTTACTAAAATGAGTTGAGTCTGGCACAAAACTAATCGCAGGTGCAAGATAAAATAAAAAAATCTTATATTAAATATTTAAATTGTATTGTATTAATTCTATTAAAAATGGTATATCTATGTGTAAAATTATAAAGTGCCTAATATAAGGTTTTAAGTGATTATATGTACGTACTTTTGTCTGTGAACTATAATATAATAAATACAATAGTGCTTAACACCCTATATATGTAGTGTTAAAGAATAGAATTAATAAAACAAAGTAGTATTAACTTTTACTTTCTGCATTATACAGAAGGTCATTAAAATGAAGTCAGATTTCTTTTGTGTGCGATAATTCTACAATACTCTGCTAGATTTTGACCTACTTTCTGTTCCAAGTACCTAAGCCATATTATGAATATTTTTTATCCTCCTTAGAAATCAATGGATTTGAACTCGCGTACTTCAGATCCAGTGATATCGCTATTCACTGAAGACTATTGGAGCAGTCGTGAAATATTATTGTAGAAGAAACCGAAATACTCGTACAAACATGTCCCACAGTCTCTTTACCCACCACAAATCTTACACGTTGTCAGGGATCAACCCCCAACCCTTTTGGTGAGAAGCCTTCAGGCGACTGAGTCACGGCTAGGCTTGTGCCATAATGGTAAACCCACAGATCGTGGGAATTAAACGTTAATTCAGTAAACAATGTGAAGACAGAATATTTGAGCTTCAGGTCTTTGCCGAGGTTGTATCAGTTGATCGGGAGATAACAGCTGATTGGATCGAGGCACGCCGAGGCCCCGAACGTGCCCCAGTCGATGAGGTATTTATCGCCCGGGGCAAGGAATAGCTCTGAAAACCAGTGCACACTCATTATGTGATATCTTTACAAGCTGTGGCTTTGATTTGAATGCTAGATAATCTAAATCCACATCTGTACCTTGCCCACAGCCTTTTCACACGCCATCAATTTCAATTATCCCACACGTATTAGCATATTTTGTTGTTATGGTGTGGAAATGCATCTTTCTAGGAAAAGAGGAACCCGGCCGGTGTTAAGTCCATTGGCTGACGACGCATCATAGAGTACCAATGTTCGGCCCCAGATAAATTCTATGGGATTTGTGCTGTATTTATTTTTATTTTCATTTTATTTTAGTAGGTTATTTTACGACGCTTTATCAACATCTTAGGTTATTTAGCGTCTGAATGCGATGAAGGTGATAATGCCGGTGGAATGAGTCCGGGGTTCAGCACCGAAAGTTACCCAGCATTTGCTCATATTGGGTTGAGGGAAAACCACGGAAAAAACCTCAACCAGGTAACTTGTCCCGACCGGGAATCGAACCCGGGCTACCTGGTTTTATGGCCAGACGCGCTAACCGTTACTCCACAGGTGTGGACTTTGTGCTGTAGAAAGCGAGATTTGGAAAAGTTTCATTTTCAACACCCACCTAAAATTTTCTTATTAATAATATTATTTCCTCCGGATGATTTATGCAACTACTTTAAAATTGAGGCGTTAAAATAGAGTACTACTAAACACCAATATTTCATAACAATCATGTCACATTCGTTTACGTCATTGGATTATTATTATTATTATTATTATTATTATTATTATTATTATCATCATCACCATTATCGTTATTAACTGAGCTCCTCCCTTGTATGAGACAGGTCCGGTGTTCGATCTCCACAGACATGCTTTTCTGACGGGTTTTTTTCATGGTTTCCCCAAGACCTTCAAGACGAATTTTGGGATAGTACGAGTAAACCTAGCAATCAAATTGTTGAATTCTTTGTTCAAATTGTTGAATTATTTGTCAAATTGTTGAATTCTTTGTAAGTTCATGCATATGTATATATACTTTTTGCTGGTTGAGTGGAAGAGAAGGCCTTACGGCCTTAACTCTCCCAGCTAAAATAAATCATTATTATTATTATTATCATTATTATTATTATTATTATTATTATTATTATTATTATTACTGTACAAGAGTCTCGACCACTTTCTTCGCAATTTAAATAATCCTCTGCCACTATTTCTCATACATTACCCTACCATTTTTCGCAATATCCTTGCCATCTAACCATGAACCAACAATCCGGTAAACATAGGCCTATCCTATAGTAAGCATAATGCAGATCCACGGTATAGTAGATGTATTCAAAAACATTATTATAACATATAAAAGTCCTACATACGAGTATTTATATACACAGATCTAACTGATTTATTCTCTTAAGGAGTTTAGGTACAGCTTACAGCAGTAAAATGTTGGAAATATTCAACATTTTATCCCTACATTACTGTATTTTGTACAATAATGAAAATCAGTATGTGTAAAACACAGTCCTTTTGCTATATGAAAAAAAAATATAGGGCCTATATATTTTTACGATTTAAAAAACTATTTAGATTTTTTTTTTTTCAAAATTCAGTTCAGTGTACAGTGATGAAGCTTTTGCTACGTAACTAAAAAACTATCCAACATTTAGTGATGAAATTTTTTGTGTGTATTTATGCATGTCATATCTACAATATGATGCAAGATCACTTTTCTACCTTTCATAGATTGTCTGATAAAATACTGATATTAAAAAAAACTGTTAAATATCAGTATTTTCTACTATTAAAAAATATTATTTATTAAGGAATGTAGTTGAAAGAGCATGATATGGTAAACATGAGTTTCAGCAATAAAATAACAATTTTACAGCTTGTAAATAATTTCTACTACAGAGAACATTATTGGGACTTCCAACCAACGCTAAACGCTAAACATTCACAACTACCAGGAATCCGTGACCATGTTGTTAGCATGGGGTAACATTACCGTTTGAGACAACACAGAACAAAAGTACACAACCAACGAACACACACCCTGCAGGACAGAAGTGTATTCACCCGGAATCGAAGTGCAATCCATTACCACTTAAGCTGCGGAATAGGATGTTTTATTAGTAGCTGTAATATGTAAATGTGTAACTTAAAAGCACGTGTCATTTGCATGTCAAGTTTTAATTTTTTGTATTGTTGTGTTGCCATAGAGAGAGTGTTTCGAACCCACGGCCTTCACGATGAGACCGACCTGCCAGGCTGCATTATGCACACAAAGTGTTTCCAAAACACGGATGTCACGTCTAATCATGCGCGCCACTCTCTCTGTTTGACACTCGGGACTTTGAGTGGCAGTTTGGCAGAGCCTGGTTCACACTGGCAACACAAGGAGACATTCAATCGAAAAATATATATAAATTATGCTGAAGATATGCGAAAAGAATTCCTGCTAGAAAGTATCGTTATTCACCATTAATATCAGTAGTAGTAGTAGTAGTAGTAGTAGTAGTAGTAGTAGTAGTAGTAGTAGTAGTAGTAGTAGTAGTAATATTAGTAGTAGTAGTACAGCAATCTTAACAATAATAATAATAATAATAATAATAATAATAATAATAATAATAATAAGAAGAAGAAGAAGAAATAATAATATACCTCAACAATTAATAAGCATGCAGGCCTATCTTTTGACTAACACTAGACAGGTACACATTCACTTTATCCTACCGTCATTCAACCACTAATGAAATAATTTTCATAACCATATTTATATGTCCTATGATATAGAATACTTAATTAATTAATTAATTCATTCATTCATTCAACCCATAGTTCCGAAGTCGGAATATAAGTGCCTCCTGGCGGAAGTTTTATTTACTTGCCGACAGGGAGCAGAGGGACAAGTATTGTATTGTATTGCATTTATAAACATTCCATGGTATTCGTACATTGCTTCAGAGCTAGAATATGGAACAAGTCAAAAAAACTTAATACTACCACAATCTAGTATATACAGTCACGAAGCTTGAGTTGTGAGGGCACTATTAACAATAGATTGTCCCGGTACTATTTCGCATTGTCTGTGATGAGGCGATAGTAGCGATCCTAGTGGTTAGCAACTGTCTATGGATGCATATTCCCTACGTATTGAGCTTCGTGACTGTATATACTAGACTGTGATACTACTATAAAGTCTTAATTTATAATCACAGTTTAGTTGAAATATAAGTATACAGAAGAGGTTTACGATATAGTCTACTAGTACAACACAAAGTGTTGGTATCAATTTCATGAAGCGTTGTTGAATGGCATGAATTCATCTACAGAATAGAAGGCGTGAGAAATGAGGTACTTTTTTAATTTGGCTCTAAATAATCTTATGTTTTGAGTTTCACTTTTTATATCAATAAGAAGGCCATTAAAAATTTTTACTGACATATAACGCATTCCTTTTTGGTAACACGATAGACTTGCCGATGGAGTATGAAAGTCATTTTTGACACGTATTTATGCTATGAACTGTTGAAATAGCTACAAAGTTTTCACGATTACATACGAGGAAGATTATTAGTGAAAAAATATACTGACAAGCCATGGACATTATTTGTATTTTTTTAAATAGTCCTACACGATTCCATAGATTTTTTGTAGTAGAAATATACTGTTACTATCTGTGAAATTTCCCCAGAATATTATTCCAAAACTCATTACCCAGCGGAAGTATGCAACGTATATTGTTTTTAAGGTATTGATATTTACTGTCTTTTGCATACATCTAATAGCAAAACATGCTGAATTCATATGGTCAGAAAAATGTTACAATTTCAGTCAACAACTTATTAGATTGGCACAAAAACAAGTTTTATTACAATGATCACATTATAATTCTTGGTAGTATCCACGAATATTTTCGATTTTACAAGAAATCATCATCATGATAAATCACGAATATTTTCGATTTTACAAGAATTATAATGTGATCATTGTAGCAAAACTTGTTTTTGTACCAATCTGGTAAATTGTTGACTGAAATTGTAATATAATTTTTCTTATCGTATATGATTCAACTTATATGAACTTTAAGCTCAACATGACTTTTAAATTTATGCTGAATTTAGTTTGGGGGTAATTTCTTTAATATAATTTTTCCAATTTAACACATTATCGATTTTTAAGCCAAGAAATTTGGTGGTGGTTGTTGTTTCTAATAGTTGAATATATACAGTGGTAAGCTCATCGCCCCAAAGGTATTACTAGGACGAGGGAGGGGAGAAATTTAGTCTAGACACTCTTAATAGTTTAGGCTTGGAGCTCTTTAACGTGCAGGAAAACTCCGACAAGGGACACACGACTTGAAGTCCTTCGTTCAGGACTTACGCTTCGGATTTTTATGTCCTGAAAAACTCATCGTTCCAGCCGAATTTGAACCAGCAACTCTAGGGTCTAGAGGAGAACGCTTTATTCCTAGATCGCTGGGAGCGACCATAGAGTACCCCACGTTGTGTAATAATGAAAAAGTTAAGTCGGAAGAGAGTCTACAATAAAATTATGGCGTGTTCCTCCTAGAGGACGACTGAGGGGAAAACACAAGTCTAGTTATCCATTGCGACAACAATGCAGGAGTTTCACTGTTCTCATCGTAGGTCTCTAGGCTCAAAGTTTGCGGGTTCAAGCCCGACTCGGGTCGATGGAGTTTTCAGGACTCAAAAATTCGGAACACAAGTCCTCCGGGAAGGACTTTAAGCCGTGTGTCCCGTCTTTTAGTGAGAAGATACTAACATACAGTACATACTCCGTTTGTAGTGAATAATGATGTCAACCATGACAGTTCAATGAGGAAGAATATTGCTTGCAGTCGCCACCAAAGGCAAGTGATTGGCATAAGAAGAACAGATTCCTGAAATACCGGCACTGACGTTGTGAACCGACCTCGAGGCACAGGCAGGATGAAAGTGAGGAGGGGGGGGGGGAGAGAATTGGGCGCTGCGTTGTTGTTTGGGTTAAAACTGAAGCAGCAAAAAAACAGGTTTCCGAGAGCGTCTCCTTAACATATCTGTGATACAGTTTCTTCTCGTTAATTTGAATACTGTTGGAATAGGCTTACCATGTTGAATGGGGACCCAAGGGCAGACAGTGTTCTACAAGAAAACATCGACCGGCTTTCTAATCCCACTAATTCTGCACTCACTTCGAGTCTCTGCGACGCCACCTCCGAGACATAGATCATTATTATACTCCGATTTAATCAAAGACGTTCTATCAAGTGACAAAGTTGTTTGCAGTGGTGAAGCTCTTAAGAGAATTTTGAGATTTAGCCTACCCAAAAAATTTGAGTCATTATACCCAGTAACAGTAGTCCTATAAGTTCGTAATAACGATGTATGGCAACATGGGGTTGCACTCTAATCCTTCCATATAGTAACTTCACTGTTGGCAGTCATTCCAGTATGTAGAGTTCAGTGTTGGGCTTGTGGCAAAAGTCGCTAAAGGCATGGTTACGTCCTTGACTCGCAAGCTTGAGGGGGGACCGGGGATGGGGTAGCGATTCGCTACAACTCCGTACGAAACGAGGCTAGCCTTCCATCGCAATACGCCAAGCTATATTGATGTTCCCCTAAAGCGCTGCGTTTAATCAGAAGTGCATGCTTGTGTGTTATATGTTCATTTTGTGCAAAATGGTTCATACACAGAGAACAATGAGGTCATTATTTGTAGAATTAAAAGAGAAACTATTTTCAAGTTGACGTATGAAACAAAATGTGCTTACAAAGATGGGAGATCGATATACACATTTACATATTAAAATAGCGGATGGAAGAAGACAAAATATAAATTTCCAATTTTCATAGTATAAGAAATATCTTGGTTAAGAGGTGTCCTAAGACAAATAAGTTACATTGATATGCCTGTATTCTGGTTAGGTTATCATCATCTTGTCGGTGATTATGTCTCGTGACCAGAATATTGTACGAAATGGAAATATAAAAATTAGAAATTTATCTTTTGAAGAAGTGGAAAAACTGAAATATCTTGGAGCAACAGTAACAAATATGAATGACACTCGGGAGGAAATTAATTCAGAATAAATATGGGAAAAACCTGTTATTATTCGGTTCAAAAGCTTTTTTCATTCAGTCTGCTCTCAAAAAAAGCTGAAAATTAGAATTTATAAAACAGTTATATTACCGGTTGTTCTTTATGGTTGTGAAACTTGAACTCTCACTTTGAGAGAGGAACATAGGTTAAGGATGTTTCAGAATAAGGTGCTTAGGAAAATATTTGGGGCTAAGAGGGATGAAGTTACAGGAGAATGGAGAAAGTTACACAACGCAGAACTGCACGCATTGTATTCTTTACCCGACATAATTAAGAATATTAAATTTAGGCGTTTGAGATGGGCAAGGGCATGTAACACGTATGAGCGAATCCAGAAATGCATATAAAGTGTTAGTTCGGACGCCGGAGGAAAAATACCTTTGGGGAGGCCGAGACGTAGATGGGAGGATAATATTAAAATGGATTTGAGGGAGGTGAGACATGATGGTAGAGACTGGATTAATCTTTCTCAGGAGAGGGACTGATGGCTGGCTTATGTGAGGGCGGCAATGAACATCTGGGTTCCTTAAAAGCTATACGTAAGTAATAATAAGCTCATACATAGTCAAGGCCTACTAGCCGACAGCTGACCGCACATCCACATGTCTCAATAATCCAACAATTACAGGGGTAGCGCGTGGTTGGCAGTATATCTCTAGCCGTTATAGCAGGCCCACGGAACTGGATTTTGCTAGCAGTTATAGCTCCTAAAATTCATCATGATTCTCAGTGCGCACCGGTCCCATACAATGGCCGAAATTCCTTTCCCCGTGAAGCCCCGAACAACGCTCATTCCATAACCCTAGTCCATGATATGATGCCTTAAACCTCTGGCCGGTACGACGAGTGACAATAATAATAATAACTATTTTTTTTTTTCAAATTTCTTCAGAATATCATATTTTTCCATTATGCGTAAAGAGGGCAGACTTTCCGATACAATACATACACGGATAGGTGGCAGACCTATCGTGATGATGTAATGATACAGGAGAAATTATTGAAAAGGGTTAATTAGGAGTAGAAAACCACGAAAAACTCAACCAGGATAAGCGGCCCTTGGGATCGAACTATGGACCTCCCGTATACAAGATGTAAGCGATAACCAAAGGCACAGTTATAATGATGATGTTGATAATAATAAAATAACTTTCAATACAAGCTATCGTATGGCTATCGAAAATTGGAAGAATGTCATGATGACAATATTGATAGGAACGTTTCGTATGCATTCTCTGTGAGATTATATGACTGTTCTGAACAAAATGTCTACTACTCACTAATTTCGACGGGCAGTTCATAAGAGAAAGAAAGCAAAAGTTTAAATTTTGAGAAAATTGCATTTTGAAGTTCCATATTGCTGTGAAAAATTCAAGAATCACTGAAATTACTCCAAATTCTGTTAATAATGTTCCATATAGGCCTACACTATAAGTTCCAATAAATTAGAATGAAGTTAATTGAACTTTTCACAGTAACATGAAACTTTAAAACGCAGTTACCTTAAAACTTTAAATTTTGAGTTGTTTCCATTTCGAACTTGGCCGTCGATTTGCTCTTCTAACTTCGTCAAACTGGGAGTACTGTCTACTCCTGCCATGCACTCTACATTCCTCGCCCATTACAACCACTTCAATTAATATTCCCAATTAATTTACATATCTAAAACAAGCTAGGACGTTCAACTTAGTCTAGCTTTGTACAATTCTCTCGTCACATGCGTTCGTCACTTGTTCAGGAGTGCGTTGCCTGGATACCAATAAGAAAAATAAAGCAGTCAGACGGGACCGCCAGTTGATTTAATTAATCGGTTAGTTAAACGTCTGTTTAACATATGGGCGGACTGCATAGCGATCATCATTAAAGGATCACCGTGTTGCAGTGATAATGCGGGAATGCCACCAGAATTCCAACTACAAATGCCCCGTGTCCATGAAAACGGAGTTGGTATTCCAGTGAACAAAAGAACATCGCGAGATGTGGGCAGTTGCAAATTACTCACAAAACGTCTGACAATCAGGTCGTGCACGCATGCGCGCACGCACAATTAACGCAATAGAACCCGTTATATTGTTTTGTCCTTAAAAGAAGCTTTAATTATTTATAGAGCAGCGAGAGATGTACTGATTAGACTTGGAAATGAACACGCCTCGCGATTCAAGGAGGCCCAGGAAGCAAGACAACAGGAATCATCCGTTCATTTGATATTTTATCATTGCAGTTGCTTAGTTACTCCAATTGAAAGTCTTTCACGGTGAATCGTCATTTGTTTCTATAACATTATCGTTATTTACTGTAGATTTTGTACTTCAATAAAATTGTAAAATTTTCACAGTGAACTGCAATTAATTTCTTGCCTTACTGCCGTAACTTAATTAATTCAAAATGTTTCACGACGAATCGTCGCTCACTTCATTTATTCTTATTGCTGTTAATAATTCTGGTACTATTGGAGAGACTTCACTATCACTCAGAACTGCGACCTTTTGTGCTAACCCTCGGCTAGGATTAAGGCTGGTCCACAAACCGGGAACGGAAACGAGAACGAGAACGGAAATATTGTTAAAATAAATTTATTTAAATGTCAGCATTCACAATTAACTATTGTGAATGCTCACATTTAAATACATTCATTTCAACATTATTTCCGTTCTCGTTTTTGTTGTCGTTTGCGTTTCCTGTTTATTGTGAACCAACCTTAAGGCATATCCACAAACCGGGAACGGAAACGAAAACGAGACCGAGAACGGAAATATTGTTCAAATAAATGTATTTAAATGTCAGCATTCACAATTAACTATTGTGAATGCTCACATTTAAATATATTATTTATTTTAATATTATTTCCGTTCTCGTTGTCATTTCCGTTCCTAGTTTATTGTGAATCAGCCTTTACTCTCAATTCACACCAGCTGGTTCCACACAGTTGCTCGGCTTTTGTTTGTGTTAATTGATTTTGCATTTTAAATTAAGTTTTCAATTTGTTTGCTAGTAAGCTACATTGAATCTTCTGCAGTGTAACGTCCATATCTGACTTCCATTAATAGAAAAAAAAAATGAAAGGCTTTTGGCCGGACCATTTCTTACACTGATGTAAATCGATTTCGGTCGCCCTAGAACGCTTTCGTCATATGAGATGAACTCAACAATGTGAACGAGTTCATTCCTATGAACAAGAGAGCGGGGGTCTGCATATACAGGGTGAACCGTAAAAAATGTCATTAATTTCAAAGAGTTATTCTTTGAAATATTTCAAACAAAAAAGTTTAATGAAATTTTGCTCGTTTTCGCTTTCTTTTCGAGATAAAAATTGTTTTATATGAAACATTTTATAGCGTGTTTTGGGAAAGTCAATGATCAGGGACGAGTATTTATGGAGATCGCGAAAATCACGACATAATAGATATACAATAGATTTTTACTAATCTTTACGAATTAAGTGATTCTGATTAATAATATGCGGGCGACAAATCGCGAAATAGAGTTCTAAAAGCGAAATATTATTATTGCGTCGTTTTATAGCGAATTTTATATTCTGAGTTTTTTTTTCGGATTTTTTTCCCACTTGAATTTGTTATATATCCAAGTAGACAATATTACATGATATTCCAAGTGTTCTGATTACATTAGTGAATTCAAAAGACTGAGAATTTAACATTTCACTAATAATTTGAAAGTGTTAATTTGAGGGATGCAAGTTTTTTTCGTTTTTAATGAATGTGTGTTAAATAGTCTCAATTCAACAAATATTGTCTATTGACCACGCCTACCTCACCTTTACCAGAATCCAATGAACTTTTAATCATACTTATTTGAAAAGTAATATTCATATTGAGTTAATACTCCAATTTCAAAAAAATTGTATTTTCCAAAATTTCCATTAATCTCCGTCAAGAGTACAAATCAATCTCCAAAAATCTCCGCCGACACCAATATTAAAAAACACAAATGATGAAATTAATATCCATAAATACCTGCCCCTGTCAATGACTTATTTTAGCACTAAAAATATAAGGTTTCATGAGGAGTATTTTCGCGAAAATTTTATGGCATAATATCAGTATAATGATCAAGAAGAGGAAAAGGAATTGGTTAGGCCACTGGCTGAGAAGAAACTGCTTAACTGAAGGATGTATTGGAAGGAATGGTGGACGGGAGAAGAGTTCGGGGTAGAAGAAGATATCAGATGATAGACGACATTAAGATATATGGATCATAATATGAGGAAACAAAGGGGAAGGGAGAAAATAGGAAAGATTGGAAGAAGTTGGGTTTGCAGTGAAAGACCTGCCCTTGGACAAAACACTAAATGAAATGAATATCAGTTTATGAAATCTACAAATGAATTTGATAGAAGTTGTGTTATGTGTAACCAAAACTTTAAATTTAATTCTCAAAAAAGAAATGTCCAAGTTTTCAACGAAAAGTATTAATTTTATTTCTCATTGGTTAAATCTAGAGTGATGAAACTTGGCACACTTATTCACTAATATCTCTGTTGTGAAATGAGTATTTGATTGGCTGTATTCAGCATAGTTTTATTGCTAGAGAATTATACGTAAATCAGTATTATTTTTATTAATGTTTGAACATTGCAGAAATATATTTTTTTACAAATTAACAAATTAGAGTCGACTAGTTCACAATAAACCGAGTTAATTGTGAATGTTCACATTTAAATGCACTTATTTTAACAATATTTCCGTTCTCGTTTTCGTTTCCGTTCCCTGTTTATTGTGAACCGGCCTTTACTAATGCTCCATTGGACAATATGCAGTATTATCTTTAAAAGAAAATTAGATTTTAAAAAATAATAATTGTTTTAGAAACAGGATTTTAACTAAGAAAATAAAAAAAAAAGAAAATAAATTATTTTTTTTAGATGTTTATAAGAAAAGATTGAAATTTAGAATGTGTGATATGTATATTCAGTAGAAATTTAAACTTTCTAGCTGAAAAATTGTGCATTTTATAAATTTCAGTAGAGCACCGCCTTGAATTCCCTGTCACTTTTTTTTACTAATGGTTTCCTAGCAACAAATAGCTAATCTCAAACTCTCTACAGCCAATGTTCAAGAACCTAAAACCTTAATTCACTTGTTTAAATGACTAACGATAAATCTTACATGTAAAATATTCCATCAAGTAGTAAACTAGCAAGGGATATTGCTAGTGTAATCTTCGTTTATTACCTTATCATAATATTTTCACACATTAGTCGTGAAGGGGAATCCCTGCAGTGTTGGCCACGGGCAGGTCAGTGCATCACACTCCGAGGTGAGCCCATTACCCCACATCTACTTGAATATGCAACGGGCGTTCACATATTTTATTTTTGAGCCTAGTTAAGATGGGATCTTGTGATAGGTTAATTGATAATTTTTCCCGCCATTATTGTATTAGTAACACATGATTATCCATGGCTGATAGAGAAGTATTAGAAGAGGTATGAATTATGCGCACGGTTCCTCAGTGAATGGTCTCCCCTCGATCCGGTCTGACTACTACAATGACGATAACGTGACGACCGTCACAGGGTGAATCGCAAAGTTGATTTCTATTGATTAAAAAAGTATAACTACAGTACTTACTGACAATTGGTGATTGGTAAATTTGACGTTGATCTCCATCAATAAAAAATATAATAGCAACTATTGATGGCTGGTTACTGGCAAATTTGGCGATTTTTCGGAGTAGCCATAATTTAGAAATCCGGCCCAATTACTTTTATTAAGTCTTCTTTTTGTTTTAAACCGTCATGTAATTTATTTCTTCATTATTTTAATGTTAGAAATGAGAACTCTAAAAAAATTATTTTATGTAGGCCTACATTACTGCTACATAAATAAGACACTTCTTTGCTACTTTCAAACACGAAAATACGAGTAGAGGTCTACAATACTGTATTATTAATTTGATTTTTAAAAACGGGTTACATCAGCTTCTTGTCTATGCGGATGACGTGAATATGTTAGGAGAAAATTCACAAACGATTAGGGAAAACACGGAAATTTTACTTGAAACAAGTAAGGCGCTAGGTTTGGAAGAAAACCCCGAAAAGACAAAGTATATGATTATGACTCGTGACCAGAATATTGTACGAAATGGAAATAAAAAAATTGAAGATCTATCCTTCGAAGCGGTGGAAAAATTCAAATATCTTGGAGCAACAGTAACAAATATAAATGATACTCGGGAAAAAATTAAAGGCAGAAAAAATATGGGGAATGCTTGTTATTATTCGGTTGAGAAGCTTTTGTCATCTAGTCTGCTGTCAAAAGATCTAAAAGCTAGAATTTATAAAACAGTTATATTACCGATTGTTCTGTACGGTTGTGAAGCTTGGACTCTCACTTTGAGAGAGGAACAGAGATTAAGGGTGTTTGAGAATAAGGTTCTTAGGAAAATATTTGTGGCTAAGAGAGATGAAGCTACAGGAGAATGGAGAAAGTTACACAACGTAGAACTGCATGCATTGTATTCTTCACCTGACATAGTTAGGAACATTAAATCTAGACGTTTGAGATGGGCAGGGCATGTAGTACGTATGGGCGAATCCAGAAATGCATATAGAGTATTAGTTGGGAGGCCGGAGGGAAAAAGACCTTTAAGGAGGCCGAGACGTAGATGGGAAGGTAATATTAAAATGGATTTCAGGAAGGTGGGATATGATTATGGAGACTGGATTAATCTTGCACAGAATAGGGATCGATGGCGGGCTTATGTGAGGGCGGCAATGAACCTGCGGGTTCCTTAAAAGCCATTTGTGAGTAAGTAAATAATCGAAACTCTATACTTAGGCATATTCTAAATTTCGTGATGGTTGATAACGATGAACAAAATGAGTTAATGATGATAATAGTGAGATTATATTTTCATAATGTACGCTTAGAAAATTACGTTGATGAATATGAAGATTTCCATGGCTACATTATTCACTTTAGGAAAATAAAGGCGTTGCAGGTCTACCGTGATAGGATTACGGGCTAACACGGGCCATCTCATCTAGTGGTTATAAACTTTGCTGGCAGCGTATGCTTAAATTCTCTAAATCTGCTATGGCAGCTCTTCCGAAAGGAGTTAAGATAAAGTTTCACTGCTCTTAGAAAAATATCGCCCTCTGCCGGGTTCCTACTAGCGAAATTATGGACCAATTGCACGCGTGGTGACCAGAATTGGAGACGATACGCCCCAGTCTTTTATAAAAGTCAATTATATTTCAATGTGAGAACCTATTTCACTTCGCAAAATATTTCATCATCAACATGTGAATCATAAAATTACATTTTACAGCTACTTAAAATCTGTTTAATTATGTGTGATGGTTAGGTTAGGTTAGGTTAGAACACAAATTGGTTCTTAAAAAGCATATTAAGAATGTACGATGAAAACGGTGGGGGAAAATGAGTGATAGGGAAACTGGAGGAGTTAATGTAGAAGAGGTAAGTATAGAAGAGGTAAGTATAGAAGGAGTCCACCGCTGTGGAGTAACGGTAGCATTTCTGACCGTGAAATGAGCGGACCCGGTTTAAAATCCTGTTTGGGACAAGTTACCTGGTTGAGGTTTTTCCGGGACTTTCCCTCAACCTATTAAGAGCAAATGCTTGACAACTTTCGGCGCTGGATCCTGGACTCATTTCGCTGGCATTATCACCTTCATCTCACTCAGACGCTAGATAGCCATAGCAGTAGATAAAGCGTCGTAAAATAACGAATTAAAATATAGAAGGAAAGAATTTGAACAATTTTGAAGAGAATTGAAAGTAGAGAAGGGGAAGAAAAAATAATTAATGTAAAAAAAGAGAAGAAATGAAAGGAGTAGGACACTATGATGTAAGAGTTTTTATTGCATCGTATCATAGATACAGATAGACAGATAGATATAGATACACTGACTCACTTAAGGAACTTAAGTAAATTTTAGAGGGGGGATCGGAAAAAAATATTAAATTAAATTATGGTTTATTTAACGACGCTCGCAACAGGCGGTGTTTCGGAATTTCGTCCCACAGGAGTTCTTTTACATGCCAGTAAATATACTGACATGAGCCGTCGCATTTAAACACAATTAAATGCCATCGACCTGGGCCGGGACCGAACCAGCAAGCTCGAGCACAGAATGCCAGCGCTATACCGACTACGCTACCCAGGCCGACTCGGAAAAAATCGTAAACGACGGAGAATGTGGAAAACCTCGAGGCACATTGAATACTGTACACAGAATGTCAAAAATGTTCGTTTACAACGTTTCAGGGATGATAAAGGAGGTACAAATAAACGTCTTTTTATGTGACAAAAATCTGGTAGCTGAACAATTTTGCCAGTAGATGTCCTAAAAGTCCTAAAAGCGTAGTTCTGTTTTGACTGTTTTGTCTGCGACACGTTATAAGGCGAATCGTGTTACAAATGCAGTGAGTGGATAGCTAAGAAAGGTAAGTTTACATTCTGCTAGCAGTATCATGGCCACCTTGATCCCCCGACCTACCCCTATGGATTTTTTTTGCGTGGGAGTTTTGAAATGTCTGGTTTATGAGACTCCGTAAATACGGCAGAAGAGCTAGTTGCTCGCATTGTTGAAGCCGCAGCGATTATTCGACAGACTCCTGACATTTTTGAGCGTACAGTCCGTAGTGCGCAGAAATAAATTTTATTTATGCATTCAGTTAAACGGAAGGCAGTTTGAACCACATCTCCGAACAACATTTTTTTCACGTCACTGTATTCAGGTAACAGAGTCTGAACACAATCTCTTCACAGCATTTATTAACCCTTAAATTCGCAAAGTATCCTATAGGATACAACAGGTTAATAGCTTATATGCTATAATTTTAATAGAACAGAAAAAAATTGGTAAGAAAATTAAAATTTCACAATACTATAGTACTGTACAACATATGAAATATGGACATTGCGATAATTGTTTTCTTTACAGTCCGACACTGTTTAATAAACTAGTGTGAGATATGAAGTTTTGTCAATGTAAGGGTTAACTCGTAACGACGAAGTAACAAGCCTGAGAGGTTTTTGTCGCATGAAAAAAGATGTTTGTTTTTACTTCCTTTATCATCCCCGAAACGTTGTAAACGAACTTTTTTGATACCCTGTAGACTGTGGCGAGATGGACGACTTGAATAACCACATACACTTCTGTTTCCTTGGTACCACGAGTGACATTAGTATAAACGTTTCAGGTCAAAGCGTTACAATTTTTCTCTTTTCACATCAAATTTTAAAACTTAAATCTAGTATTTGCTACTATGAAGAGAACGCTCGGACTCACAAGAAAGGAATCAAATTAAATTGCTATAAAACAATAGAAGCACCAGCAAAAATAAAAAATTGGACGATAATAGAGAAAGATAAAGTACGTTACAAAAACAGAAATGAGCTTTTAGGGCCTAAATACCTGTATAAGAATCGAGGCACTAAGAATTATGTAACAAGACAATTAAAATATGTCGTATGTTATAATACAGACGCTTTTACAGAGCAATGATTGAACTGACTGTAAATTATCAGAGACTACAATTAAAGATAAGCATGAACCAAAATCATCAGCAAAGATTGAAGTTTTAAACTTAATGTTGGGGATGTTAAATAAAAATGATCCTGTACACCCCTAGTAGCCTATGACAGGCAATAAAAAACCATCCTGTATAAAAACATGCTGTAGGAATCGATATTACTATTCATATTAATGCCGATGTGTGATTGCTTAGCTGTATTGTGGGGGGTTGGAACCCCGGGGTCCGCAGGTTGTCTGTGAAGCACCGGTGCATCACATAACAAGTAGTTAAGTTGTGGATGTTAAAAGAGACCCCATGCGGCGCTCTGATGCCCCATCTGCTGGCTTCATCAGTAATGAGAAGGCGCATGCGCGAGAGCTATTTATCCTCACGTGTCTCATCACGGGTAATTCCGTAGATAGGGTTGTCTTAAAGTTACATAGCCTCCAGGTACATCTTTGTTGCTTGGAGACATTTAAACATAAGAATGACGGGAAATCATGTTAGTTTTTTAAGATACAAACATTGATCCTCGTTGCTTGGAGAAAAAAAAACAAATGAACAACATGTATACATAAAAAGGTATTCTTTGAATGTCAAGAGACAGATTGAAATACGTGAATAATATAATCTGATATCTTAGTTACTGTATATGAACAACGAAACTTTTAAAATGAGTGTTAATTCAAAGGAAGGATGTTAGGATGTCCAACCGTGTGTTGAGATTTAACATCTTCGACGTTTCGACTACTTACAAGCTGTATCACCAGGATCGAACTGCCCAGAATTTCAGGGTCGATTTCTAAAACGAAGTCAAGACCACGGCCATGGCTTTAAACCTGCCTTTGGATTTGTAAAACGAGGTCTTTTCATTTTTCTGAGCCATGGCTCGAAACCATGACCTGAAGCAGAGACCACGGCTGGGGTAGGTTTAAAACCACGGCTCCATGTACACAAAATGGAGGTAGTAGATCAGCTGGATGATTATCAAAGGAAAATTTGTGTCTACGAGTATTAAATCCCCTGATTACAATGATGAGAAGCAGAAATAATTCTTTGTAACTATATACCGACGATAATTTCACGCGAATATTTCGATTTTCGAAGGAATCAACGCAAAATTTAGCAAGAATGCTAAATAATAATCTGCAACGAAATGCAAGAGGCGGCAGGTTGACAATTTTTGTTTACACTTTGTTGCTTTGAGGGAATAAGGCATAATATTTTATATTAATTTCACTGAACAACAAATTTTTACTTTTTGTCTTGCTCCGAAATAAAAATAGATGAATATCACTAATATGTGTGCCGTAAATCTGAATTTAAAATCCAAATTGCCCCATCACATACCATTTTCTGGGGAAAATGAATTGAATATTTTATGACAAAACTTGTTTGTTTTTAATTTTCACTGCTACTGATAAAATTAAAACACATTAGGAATTCAAAATTCCTCATAATACTTGAAAAATATGTACTGGATACAAAAATGATGTTACATAGTTTAAAACACAACAAAAATATTTAATGCATATAATGAGAAAAATCCTGAAATTTGAACTTACGTATAAAATAATTTTCTGGATGACTTCTGTATATAACTAGACCCGGGACTGTATTTTACAAGGAACCAACAATAGTCTGCAAGCATGCTGGATGATTATCTTCCTATATATCGCCTTTCCAGTTCAGATATTTCTTGATGAAATCTTTCCCTATGCTCGTCGCTTACTTACTTACTTACTTACTTATTTGCTTTTAAGGAACCCGGAGGTTCATGCCGCCCTCACATAAGCCCGACAACTCAAACGTGTAAATGATCCTTCAGGCCTTTGATAATATAACCATGTAGATGGAACCTGAATAGTTCGTAAACGTCTGAGGTATTGATTTTGGAAACCCAATATCTGAACACAATCAAAGTGAGAGTCGAAAATATTACAATACGAATTTTAACTTTTGAGAAGTAAATCAATTAAAACAAAAACGTCTAAATATAATTTACTATAAAGTGTGACAGTATTTAGAGATACGTGCCTTAAAGAAGTGTCCAATGGAAACACTTGGCAAAGAAACTACATAAATGTCGTAATCAATTTTCGAGAATAAAAGTCACAGGTTTGACACAGCTTTAAAATTAAATGTTCATGTGAACTGTTGTAACCGCAGTGGTGTTACGAAGAGAGAACTGGCAAAGGGAAGTATTTTCAGTATGGTAGTTTTTTTATTATTAGAAATGTCAGTAGACTATTATTCTTTTAACGGAGTTCTAGGATATTTTCATGAAATTTGTAACAGATACAGCCATTTAGGTTGAAGTCCATATCTGTCATTGTGTATTCCGTTTCCAAACTTCACCCATTTCCAATTCAGCGCACCTCGCTTCAGAAACTTTTATTACTATATGTCTTCTTCAATTCTCGGTATGTGAAATATTCTGGTCTAGTCTATTGGCTACCATTCTAGCTGTTCGATCATAAGATTAGGGTACAAACCCTCCGGCGATCATACGAAGCCTGTTCCTGACAGAAGCTCCAAGCAAAATTTGTATGCCAATTTTCATTCACTTCCAATTTCGATGATGAATGAAGTCTGTAGTTGAAAGAGTGATTAAAATCAATTAAATTTACTTTAAAAAAAATGAAAATTAGAATCTATAAAACGGTTATATTACCGGTTACTCTGTATGGTTGTGAAACTTGGAACTCTCACTTTGAGAGAGGAAGAGAGATTAAAGATGTTTGAGAATACAGTGCTTAGAAAAAGATTTGAGCTAAGAGGGGTAAAGTTACAGGAAAATGTAAAAAGTTACACAACGCAGAACTGCACGCATTATATTCTAAATCTATCATAATTAGCAACATTAAATCCAGAAGTTTGAAATGGGCAGCGCATGTAGCACGTATGGCTGAATTCATAAACGAGTATAGAATGTTAGTTGGGTGACCTGAGGGGGAAAAAGACCTTTGGGAGGCCGAGACCTAGATGAGAGGATAATATTAAAATATATTTGAGGGAGATGGGATATGATGGTAGGGACTGGATTAATCATGCTCAGGATAGAGACCGATGGCGGGCTTATGTGAGGGCGGCAATGAACCTCCGGGTTATTTAATAGACATTTGTAGGTAACTACTACTACTACTACTACTACTACTACTACTACTACTACTACTACTACTACTACCACAGTCTAGTATATATAGTCACGAAGCTCAATACGTAGTAAATATGCATCCATAGATAGTTGCTAGCCACTAGGATCGCTAATATCGCCTCATTACAGACAATGCGAAATAGTACCGGCACAGTCTATTGTTCCTAGCACCCTCACAACTCAAGCTTCGTGACTGTATATACTAGACTGTGCTACTGCTGCTACTACTAGTACTACTACTACTACTACTACTACTACTACTACTACTAAATTACGGGATATCGCACTTTACCTTGTTGTGAACTTTTAAATAGCAATTGTGGAATGCATACGAAAAAAGAAGTGAGATTATAGTAACAGAGAACTCCTTTCAGTAGCGTATTAAATATTTCTTAATTATGTCTTGTTTCCCGTATTTCACATATTTTTAAGTGATCAAACTTGTGTAGTTTGGGCGGTCATGCAGCTATTCTCATCCAAGTGTTAGGAATTTTCTTCTGAACCTCTGCTTTACTTTCCGAGAGATTCTACGTAAACTGCAAGCTCTTGAATTCAAGAGTGGCCCAAATATAAATAAGCGTAAAGTCAAGTCTGACCAAATTAACGAATGTTGTATCCCAGCAACGGGTTTAATAAAAATTGCTCTCCGCAGCTGAAGTCTGATAAAGGCGAAATCAAGGATATTTATGGTATACTACAAATATTACATACACGTCTTTTGCTTTCTACATAACCATTTTTTGGATTACGGAAAGGAAACAAATTAGAATCGAGCTTCATGTACATAATATACGTAGAACTGTTCATCTACCCAGATAAAACTTGTGGTTAACAAAAATGAATTAGGAACGATACAGACTTGCTATCTATATATTGATAAGAACTGAGAAGTTTCAGTTAAAATAATATTTTCCACTGAATAAGGTGAACAAATCATAATATTTTCAAACAATAAGATTGTTTTGAAGAAATCACTAAGATTGCATTTCACATCAATAGAGGAATTAGGGTAATGGAATGACGGTAAATAAATACAAGATTTAAGTGTATCTAATGACCAGATTGAAATATGATATAAATGACATACAATCCTTCAGTGTTAATACTTACTTACCGTACTTACAAATTGCTTTTAAGGAACCTGCAGGTTCATTGCTGTCCTCACATAAGCCTGCCATCGGTCCCTATCCTGTGCAAGATTAATCCACTCTCTATCATCATATCCCACCTCCCTTAAATCCATTTTAATATTATCCTCCCATCTACGTCTCGGCCTCCCCAAAGGTCTTTTTCCCTCCGGCCTCCCAACTAACACACACTATATGCATTTCTGGAGTCCCCCATACGTGTTAAATCCCCTGCCCATCTCAAACGTCTGGATTTAATGTTCCTAATTATGTCAAGTGAAGAATACAATACGTGCAGTTCTGCGTTGTGTAACTTCCTCCATTCTCCTGTAAATTCATCCCTCTTAGCTCCAAATATTTTCCTAGGCATCTTATTCTCAAACACCCTTAACCTCTGTTTATCTCACAAAGTGATAGAATGGCTTTTTTTTTTTTAAATACGTTGCAATTCCTCCAAGGATTAGGCCTATAATAAACTCTTCCAAGTATATTATGTAGGCTATATATATTCTTGTGTAGCTTACAGACATATACTCATCCACATTGTACGTAAGCATTTCAATGGCAACGTCAATGTAATTTCAGTTCCACAAAATGCTTTCATTGTTTATATTTGTATATGTTCTTTACAAGTCCAAAAACTTGCAGAACATAAACATTAATGTATAATAGATTACGTGAAAATAAGAAACATTTCTCAGTATAGGTCTATTAGAAGGGATGATGAAGAGTTAAAAAGATGGAGGAAAATGAGGTGGATAGAAAATGGAGGATTAAGTGAAGAAGTGGAAAGTATGAAAGGAAATAAAATATAAAGTGAATAGAAGAGCAAAAGGGTAGATGTAAGAAAAGAAGAAAATGTAAGAAGTAGATAAAAATGGACGTTTAAGAATAAGTGACAGTAGAGGAAGCAATACAATCAGAGGAAAGTGAAAAAAGACATAGAGAAGAGAAGAAAAGAAAAAGGAATAAGAAAGAGGAAGAGACAAAACTTGGCAAGGTAGCTCCATATCAGTGAGGAAGGGGTAGGCAAATCAGTGAGGAGCTCGGATTCTTGTACCGTTTTTGTCTCAAGTGCGATGTATGTAGAGGGAGACCTGAGAGCCAACTAAGGTATGGAGCGCCCCCCACCCCCCACGGGCCCCTCGACCTGCCAGCTCCTAACGTCAGGAGAAGTAACGAGTCACAAGATGAATGGGTCACCACGCAGCGGCAGGACGTACACTGTATGAGCACGCACCTCACCAACAATTATCTCAAATTCCCACGGCTTTCAAATCGTTACCATGGCAACCACAGGATGCCTAACTCGTGACCAGGTAAGTAGAAATGGAAGGGGCAAGCATTTCGTGGAATAATAATAATAATAACAATAATAATAATAATAATAACAATAATAATAATAACAATAATAATAATAACAATAATAGATTAGTGTAATACGTAGCTAATCGACAATGTATGCAATGGAGGGGGAAAGGAACTGGCCACCTATCCCATTATCTCCTGGCCTATTGCCTTATAAGTGGTGCCTTGTTGGTATCATTTGTGAAGTTCAGACCTGTCTTCGGACAGTTGGCTAAACAACAATAATAACAATAACAATAATAATAATAGTAATAATAATAATAATAATAATAATAATAATAATAATAATAATACAGCTTGCAAGTAGTTTTTAAGGAACCCGCAAGTTAATTGCCGCCCTCACATAAGTCCGCCATCGGTCCCTATCCTGTACAAGTTTAATCCAGTTTCTATCAACATATCCTACCTCCCTCAAATCCATTTTAATATTATCCTCCCATCTACGTCTCGGTCTCTCCAAAGGTCTTTTTCCCTCCGGCCTCCCTACTAACACTCTATATGCATTTCTGGATTCGCCCATACGTGCTACATGCCCTGCCCATCTCAAACGTCTGGATTTAATGTTCCTAATTATGTCAGGTGAAGAATAAATACAATGCGTGCAGTTCTGCGTTGTGTAACTTTCTCTATGCTGTGGTCGTGCCAGAGAATCAGTCCCATTCCGAGGCTTATTGTATGGATTCGTAACAAGCTGGTTTTTTACGGTGATGGGTTGTTAGCCCTTCCCCCAACCCCCAAGTTGGAGGACCACCCATTATTGGCTGAAAAAAAATAATAGTAGGGAATTAAGTGAACTTCCTTATTTCAATGGCTAGTTGTCTGACAAGTGACCTGGATGGCATTTTGATGTTGATAGATAATATTTCGTGGTACATTGATAGAGCCAGATTTCATCCCGAGACGAGTATCTGACAAGCCTCTACGGTTCGGAGCACCAAGCCTTTCCAAGCATCGAAATCAGTACGACCTCCAAAATTTCAACCCAGTCTATTTTTAAAAATTGCAGATGACACTTATAATATGGAAAATGTTGGTGAAATGATAGAGGAAAATGGGACTATCCCGAGAGAGAACACTTGTCACACAGATTTGAGAAATTCCATCACGACTTGATCGGAAATCGGAGGAGGGGCTTTCTGAATGGACGACCACCTCGCTAGTGCTTAGGTCAAGTCGCCACTTGCTAAGACCACAGTCTCGTATATACAGTCACGAAGCTCAATACGTAGGGAATATGCATCCATAGATAGTTGCAAACCACTAGGATCGCTACTATCGCCTCATTACAGACAATGCGAAATAGTACCGGCACAGTCTATTGTTTCCAGCACCCTCAACAACTCAAGCTTCGTGACTGTATATACTAAGACTACTCTGCTAAGACTGTAGAATAGCGGGAAGAAAGAAATATTAAAGCCTCGTTCTATTTAGACAACAATTCATGAATCTCGCCACAGGAAATTATTGAAAATCAGGATACCAGTACATAAGTCAGAAGACTGTTGGTAGACTGTATATTAAACATAAAAAATGACAGTGGTAATCATTATTCTTTGTTACATGTTACTTTCAAAGTATGGAGACCATTAAAGACGAAAGAACTTTAGTGAAAAGCTGTCGCCATGGCAACTCTGTTCAACACATCTTAAAGGAAAAAAGAAAACACTTTTACGACCTAATCCGGTCAAATTTACAAGAGTCGCTAAGACTAGTATAAAAACGCGATGCTACCAGCATAACTCCATGTCCCTTATTCATCTTTAGAGCGTTGTGCACAGTCATCGTTGAGAAATCTCTCGCTAGGGGGTTAGGAAAGCCAAGCACTGCTGAGTATTGGGAAACAATATTGGAGAAGGTCACGAGGATGCCACGGCAACAAGGCCGCGGGTTGAGAGGTCGAAACAATCACACATCGAACAATGAGATGCGAGCAGTCGAGTGGATTCGCCGTGGAATGGGGTCGCTTTCGTCACTTTTCTACCATCCGAACAGCGGTTTTCGCAAACATTATCACTAACCAGTGCAACAGAACACAAGACTATCTTTGTAACGTGCGTATGTTACTATCTACTGTACAGAAGTCAGATAGCTTCTACCTCGCCTGAATGAAGTTTACATAGAAATATTATTATGTTCATTCACTAAAGAATGAGTTTAATATAAAATCTAAAATATGATCTCCATTTTGTTTTCGACCAAATAGCTTGAGGAAACAGGATGGATAACCTCAAACTATTTAGGAAGTCTACATTTTTTCGAGGCTAGCAAAATTATTCTGTATTGTGGGTCCCTATCACCACGGCATGGCGCGTCCTCAGGTTGCGAATAGAGGAGACGACCTCCAGATATGGAGGGTAGCTACGACTATATTGAATAAGCAGTCGTGGACAGCCGATAAGGGGTGGTCCTCCAGCTTGGCGGTTGGGCGAAGGGCTAACAACCCATGACCGTAAAAAACAGATTGTTACGAACCCATACAATAAGCCTCGGAATGGGACTGATTCTCTGGCACGACCACAGCAAAAAACAGAACTGCACGCATTGTATTCTTCACTTGACATAATAAGGAACATTAAATCCAGACGTTTGAGATCGGCAGGGCATGTAACACGTATGGGCGAATCCAGAAATGCATATAGAGTGTTAGTTGGGAGACCGGAGGGAAAAAAAACCTTTGGGGAGGCCGAGACGTAGGCCTAAATGGGAGGATAATATTAAAATGGATTTAAGGGAGGTGGGATATGATGATAGAGACTGGATTAATCTTGCACAGGATAGGGACCGATGGCGGGCTTATATGAGGGCGGCAATGAACCTGCGGGTTCCTTAAAAGCAATTTGTACGTAAGTAAGTAAGCAAGCAAAATTATCTATTAGGCTTTGGTCTACATTTATAATACATAATTATATCAATTAATTATAGTTTGCAGAGATAAAATCATTATTTTGAGCATACATTTCACTAAAAACAGAAGAGCACTTTTCCGTGGAAGAACAGTTTCAGTCTCTTTGATTTGTTAAAAACTATGGTGGGAAAGCCCATACAGGGTCAAGGCCATTCAGCCGTCCGATGGTCTCATGTTCATTAATTCAGCACAGGTGAACGATCATCCAATCTGTAGGGCCGTTATAGCTACTCATGTAGCTGTTCAAATACCTCAAGATACTGGAGTGGGCACCGTCTCATACACGGACCGAAATTCCACAAGAAAATGTATTCCTTCATCAGGCCTCGAGCCAACGCTCATTCCGTATCAATATGTACGGCATAATACCTTAGACTAGATCAGTGGTCGGCAAAGATTACGTCATATAAAAGCAGCCTGCAAAATACATCAAAGGGAAAGGTGGGAGAAGGAGGATACCCAGATAGAATCATTATTTTGATGAGTATATTTTTAAGAAAAAAATCGACGAGTGCTTAGGTCTACGTTGGTGCATACTCGTATTTTTACGTAGAACTAAATGTGGGTGCAATCTCACAAAGGAAATACTAGGAAAAAAGGGGGAATGCTAGGAAAACAAGGGAAATACGAGCAGAACAAGTGGAATACGAGGAAATTAAAAGAAAACAAGAAGAAACGAAGAATACAAGGGGAACTAGGGAAGTGAAGGAAAACAAGGAGAATGCAATGAAAATTATGGGAATACATGGAGAATAAAGGAATACAGGAAGAACAAGGAGAACAAGTGGAATAAGGAGAACACAAGGAGAACAAAGGGAATAAAGGAGAACTAGGGAAAGCCAAGGTAAACAAAGAGAGTGCAATGCGAACAAGGGAGACACAAGAAGAATAAAGGGAATGAAAGAAGAACAAGGGGAAGACAAGAGAACAAGGGGAATACAAGGAGAACAAAGAGAATACATGGAGAATAAGGGAAAAATAATGATAACTGTAAAACAAGACAAGAAGTAGAAATCAGTGAGAAGAAATGGAATAGAGGAAAAAGGAGAATACAAGGAGAACAAGTAGAAAACAAAAATAGCAAGGAATATACAACTAAAACATGGGAAAATAAGGAGAACAAGGGGAATACAAAGAAATCAAGCTGACGACAAGGAGAAAAAGCGGAATTGCATTTTTATGTGACGATCAATTTCCAGGCTACCTCTCATACCTAGCGAGATAAAATGCATAGTTCTTCGTTAAAAGACAACAGTATTCAGAATACAAGGAGAATAAGGGCAGAATAAGGACGTGTAAAACAGTGAGACGAAGCTTATAGGCATTGCACCGTGTGATGGAACTTAACATCTTCAATGCTTCGGAATTACATCAGGTGACGGAATGTTAAAGTATCCCTTCTTAACTGCTGTGTAATACTGGGTATATGTTATCGTAAGGTATTGTAAGTATGTTATGGCTTAGGGTGGAGGTTGAGCGAGAAATGGCAGACAAATCTTGCCTCGAGCCCTCTCTTTCAGGGACAGAGTTCTCTTACTTATTGTAAATCTAGCACACGAGCTTTCCAGCCCTAATTCTCTCCCGGAAGAAGCCATCGCACTTTAGAATTCATCGTCCTCGCCCGAGTGTGAACCCCCGAACCCCAGATCCACTGGCTATTATGATGACCACTAGCCCACCAAACACTACTGTCTGCACCAGGACGGCAGATATGAAATCATGCTAGTGCAACAATTGATATGAGGAAGGCATTTTACCATAGGTTTTTAATTACAAGCGAGCTGCAGTGTGTGTCCACGTCTTCTTGGCACGATTTATCATCACTGCCCGTTCGATTCATGCAAGTTTTCATTTCCGATGCCTCAGAAATGCGTCAGCCGCATACCTCTGCGGCACGGAGCCAAAAAAATACATAATAGTGACATTCTTGGCTTGTTTTCAAATCGGCCTCGATGCAAGGCCCCGCGTGAGTTATGACAGCGGACGGAGCGCAGTTGATGCGGGCGTCGCCGCCTCATTTGTATCATCAGCCGAAACTCGTGTACCTCGCACTGTGTGTCAACAGTCCCGTTACGGCGGCTTGGACGACGTTAAATCTTCATTACAACGAGGAATTGGCGATGAAGGCTCCTCTATTAATTGTGGATTTATGACTATGAGACAGGAATGGAGTTCATAAAATGAAAAGTGAAACTTTTGGAAATAACCTCAAAGTGCAGATACACTTCATTTACGAAAAATTTGTTCCCGTTATCACACGATAAAATGAGAAGGATCCTTATCCCTTAACACAGCATATTGAATACAGTACGACTCCAATTCTATGAAAGCGTAAGCGTGCCGTGGCTTAGTAAACAATGACGATGCCAGTTCAGTTCAGTTCAGGCACTGGCACCGAGTACATCACAGACGGTAAGAGATGTCTATCAAGCGGAGGTCTTTAAACATATAACAAAAACTGCAAGTTATTCGTCGAATTGAAAATGGCGAAAACTTTAAAGTATCGCAAGTAATTATAATATTAGTGTTCCCACGCGATTTATAATGTCGCTGTCTGCTGGAATAGAATTTTCACTGAAACTCTAAACACAAGTTGCAATAAATTACTTATAGAAGAAGTCGAAATGGCGACTTCAGAATAGAGAAACATTAGGATCCACTGGAAGGAATGGTGAACGAGAAAAAGAAGATATCAGATGATAGACGACATTAAGATATATGGATCATATGGGAAAACTAAGAGGAAGCCACAAAACAGGAAATATTAGAGAATGCTGGGTTTGCGGTGAAAGACCTTCCCTGGGAAGAAAGCTATGAATGAATGAATGAATATGAAATCCACTAGTCATTATGCTGTAGGCACGACTCTTACTAGAACTGTTTGTAAAATACTAAATTATATATTTTTCTTTAAGAATAGAATAAAACTATGTTTGCTGGGAACTCATTTAGTTCTAAAAATATTACAGCTCATACAAGAAAAAAAAAACTGTACCTATTTCATATATGAATATGCAATTTATGTTTGGTATTAAAACAAATATTACATTATATAAAATCAAGAATCCGCCCCTGAGCACGAGTTCTGCTTTTTCAGTGTGAGCTAAAATTTTATCTGTGTATACCGGGTTTCCTCTTCTCCCTTCCTCGCCTTCATTATCATCCTTATCCACTCCCTACATTACACTTATACGAACACTTAACATACACTCAACCTCGTAGGCCTACACGACTTAACTCTTCACAGATACGCATCATGCATAACGTGGCCACCCGAAGTAGTGTGCAATTTGAAAATGGGTCACAATCCTGCCATCTATCCGCAGTATGCGGAACCCGAATCACGCAAAGTGAAGTGGGTAGGCATTAGACAGACACACACACACACACACACACACACACACTATATTTTATGTTACAAGTATTAGCAAAATAACATAAAATAAAAATAACTCTGCGTACTTATTTATGGTATTATCGTGATGTGAACGACCACAAAATATATTATCAGAAAATACAGGCTATAAATTTCTAAAATTTTATAAGGAAATGAACTCACAATTGGACAAAAATTACAAGGTACCACAACAAGACATGGTGTCATGGTGACCATATGATATGACTATGTAATGTTAAAACAATATCCTTACTATAGGTACCACACTAAACTTTAATAAATAATTTAATGAAATAGCCTATTAGTTTTGTAAACTAAAATAAGGTAGGCCCTACATACAGTACTTTTGTCCTATTTTAAACTATTTAATATTATCCACAGCTATTCACGTTATACGTTTTAAAGCCATCTCATATTTAATATTCGCCTCAGACATCTGTTTATCAAAGTCTGCGTCTGACAACTATTACATACGTTATTTTCCATGTTTCAGAACCACAGAGGATGATGATTTACGTTGGTCTTGAATAGCCGAAGCTTCGTTTTGAAATAGATACTTTTATTTTTCTATAAAGAATAACTTTCGCCTCTCGAATTCGTTTTTGCACATCTTCTTCTGCCCCGACAGTCTCAGCAACAATCCTATTTCTTTGTTCTGTAGCGCGACAGCCCATGGAGGGCCAAAGCGGACATAGAGGTAAGTGATCATCCAACCAATACGGGGTAACATGTGGATAGCACGATGATTTTCCCAGTCGTATCACTAACAGTAAATATATAAGTATAAGAGGAAGTCAACTTCGTCTACATCTATATTCATAGGCTTATATAAAATGTTATATGTAGGTCTATATATTTCAATTAATAACAAAATAAATTATCGGTTATATAATATAACAATGACGTTGAAAATAAGGGAAATTCAGGAGAAAGAGTCATGGAATATATTATAAGCCTTAGCCTATTATCTGGTCATTTACGAGTAAGAAAAACGTCTTGATAAAGAAATTTCAATCAAGAATCTGGAGAAATTAATTAGAACTCACAATATACTGTCCTACTATGCACGGGTGGGCTAACTGCAATCTAATTAGTTCTCACATAATTCCATTAGAAAACTTAGTATAACATATAATCATCGCTTAACGTACAAATACTTGTAAGCCTCAAAACCTTCGAAATTTTGTTTTTGTACCGTTGAATCCGTCTAAATGATGTGCATCTACCAGCAAAGTCTCTTAAATCACATTTTAAAAAAGCAAACATTTCAATACCACGTGTAAGCCCACAATTAATGGCAGCCAAAAAAAAAAAAAAAAAAAAACAGTTTTTTTCATTCTATAGAATTTTGATTTTGTGAGATACGAGTATTTGTATCTTAAGCAATGATATGCAAATGCACATACCCCAGTTGTACACCATTTTTAAGGTATTTAGAGCCTCAATCTACACTAATAACAAATCTGTAGCCGAAATTTTTCTGGTAATTTTCGATTTTCCAAAAATAATTGGTCCTAACATATATAATTAACCACCCTGAAACCGAAAATCGCTTTTAAGTTCGTTGTAACTTAGATTTTAGGCTATATGGCATTCAAACTACATAATTTAAAAGGGGGTTATAAGGGGGTCTGAATTAAATAAATCGAAATATCTCGCTTATTATTGATTTTTGTGAAAAATGTTACATAACAAAAGTTTCTTTAAAAATAATTTGCGATAAGTTTATTCCTTGAAAAATTTTGATAGGACTGATATTTAATGAGATAAATGAGTTTTAAAATTAAAATAACTGCCATCTAAGGCCGTGTAATGAATTAAAAAACAAATGACTTCATCTATAAGGGGCCTTGGACAGCAACAATCGAAGGCTATGAAAGATAGCCTACAGAGAATGTATCTGTGTTTGTGTGAAGTAATATCGGAAGCTAAATTAACCGATTTGTATAATTAATCATTATTTCACCATTGGGAAGTGTAGTTTCTCTAGATGGACATAATGCTATAATGTTATTACAGTAACTTCTGATATAATATAATATAATATAATATAATATAATATAATATAATATAATATAATATAATATAATATAATATAATATAATATAATATTATATTATATTATATAATATAATATAATATAATATAATATAATAAATATGTAATATTATATTATATCATTTAAGTTATTTGAAGAGTTCAGAACCATAGTGGGGCCAAGCGCCATTTACTGAATACGTAGAAAACAAGGGTTACAATTAAGTTACTACCATAATTCAATGGAAACCTATAACAAGTAAAATAAAATATACACATTAAATCTAAATGATGTCAATATTCATTAAACTATGGTTGCATGTAATAAAAATTAAGAAACATGTTAAAGGAATTGTCATTGCACCAAATGAGTGTCTCTGGACCAAAATGATCGCATTTTAATTATTTGGATGCAATTTAAATTAAGTAACATATCAAACGATTTAACCTTCTATCAAACACGAATGTTCCCTGGATCAAATGTCATATTTTAATTATGTAATTACTTTATATTTATTCCTAGCGGGTGCAGTGGAGCGCACGGGTACGGCTAGTATGACAATAAAACTCTAGCATTAGGTGCAGAATATTCCTCAGAATTTCTCTACGTAATTATGTCATTTCTTCATAAAATCTGCAGCTATTTCCTATGTGCTTAGTAGGATAGTATAGGCCCAGACGCCAACGGGAATTAAACCTAATATCTTTTGAATACGAAACTACTCGTAGCTGTATGAGTCAGATCACGTCCCTTTATAAGATCTGATATCTATTTCATTATCTTATAACACCTTGATTTCATAACAGCCTCTACATAATAGAGAACTAGTTTTTTAGTACATTAATAATAATACAGGTAGAAACACAAACACAATGGGAGGCTTAGAGGTTTAAATATGTTATATCAAACAAGCAAAACGATGCCAAGACCACCTGAATAATGGACTGAATTTGTCCTTTATAATAAAACCAAGTTGGAACGGCACAAGTCGGTAGAAAGAGAGAGAGAATGGCAGAGTAGAACAATCAATAATAAATCTATACTACATAACTGTGCAGTGCCTGAGAGGGTGTGTGCGGGCCACAGCAATGCTGCTAAGACACCATTACAACGGCTCTGCCATTATGCATACATTAGTGCCTGTATATCACTGCGGATCTGACACAAACAGGCTAAATATGGCGCGTGATTTGTTTTGTCTCCCAGGCATTAGGTATGTGGTAGCGTTGCTAGGAGACGCGGCCAGTCATTACGAGGTATCCATGGAAACGCGTCTTGTGATGTTATTTTAAAAGAAGGCACTGCAAAACAGTAGTAGAAGAACGTGAGTTTTTAAGACGTGTTGTTTAATACCATCACTGAAAATATTTTGATATTGGCATTTCAAAAGAGATAAACTAAATGAGGAAAATATCTGGTAGATATTTTAACTTTCTGTTTTCGTATTACAGCCGTGGCGAAAATGCGACTCACGAGCACATTGTGGCTCGCAGTGCATTTCCCTTGCTTCCTACCTACAACCCCCACCCTCTCACTCACTGGAGTCAAACTCCGTTCCATTTGTATTTGTCTCTGACCTGCGAGTGGCGTATCGTCGCAATGTCTCTCTCGAAACCATGTACAGTACCTCCATAAAAACAAAAGTTTCAAGTAGGATGGTAGGACGCATTTTTTTTTTTTTTTTTGCTGACAATATGATGAGAATATTAAATGTATGATTTGTTCACAAGTATTACGAGGAAAACGGTTGTATGACAAAACAGCATTACAAGTTACTACATGTTACTGATGAAACATTAAAAGGTTAAGTGTTATTGTTATTATTATTATTATTATTATTATTATTATTATTATTATTATTATTACCATCATCATCATCATCATCTCTGTACGTCGATCCTTTTTCAGCAGATGTACGAATAATGCGGTTAGATCTTCAATTTAAAGTCACGGATTTACAATGTGATGTTAAATGAAAGCTAGATGTAAGGACTTGACAAATATTGAACTTTTCAAATCTTTCCCAAAAATAAATATTTGAAGCTTCGTCCTTTCGCTTGCTCTGTTGAAACCATGTTCGCTACAACTTACGTTTGTGAAAAATTATTTTCAACAATGAAAATAGTAAAAATCAAATTTAGATCACGACTAACAGACAAATACCTTCGTGATCAACTACGACTGGTAGTAAGTGACATAACTCCTGATTTTGAAACTCTGTCGCAGAGACATTCTGAAGACAGTTAATTTTAGGTTGTGATGATGTGTCCTATGTTTTCTTGTTCATTTCTTTCTTCGTTACACGTACTAAACATTAGTTTGTAGCCTTGTACTGTATAAAATTATATTTAAGTGCTTGCCGTAAGGAAAATGAAAAATCGTTAATAAGACAGTTGCTTCACTTCCCCTTCGGGTGTCCGCCTCCCTCCATAGGTGCTATGCACGTTGCAGCTTACACAGTGGCTCGGCGCACGATGGCATTTTCGCCACGGCTGTCGTATTATGTGACTAAAACCCACGGATTTAATGTAGAGGCATGGCAATGTTCAGTAAAAGGGAGATTGAAAGAGAGGTAAGGAGTAGGCATAGTTAACCCTTAAATTGGCAATGTATCCTATTGGATACAACAGGTTAATAGGCTATTGCCCGGTTTCTGAAAAGACAGTTTCCGAAACAACAGTTATCGTCATCTTTACAGTCATCTGTGCTTCAACTGGTAACTGTGCCTCAGCCTGTAGTTACCTGGCTGTTAGTACTGATTCGAACAAATACCGACATGCGGCGCTACTACATTACTGCTTCGTAAACTATAATAACTGATATTAAATAATAATATAAACCGGAATAAATTGATTTACTATATTGTCGGTATAGTTTAAAAAAAAATTTGGCGTTTTATTTACGTAACTTACGGTAAATGTTCTACTTTCTATGACATATTAGGATAATAATGTGTCTGTAAAAACAATTTCGAATATCTTAAGCTTAATTTTCTTCATCACTTCAGATTCTATGTCGTCATCAAGGAATATTTTATTCTTGGGTGTTCTACCAATGCCAATGGTATTTCGGTCTCCGAAAATTCCATTTGAACATATGAAAGCATTCATATGGACGAATGTAACATGTTTTACAATACCAATATGGCTGCCATAACCACCACAGCTGACTGAGGTTGCAGTTTTGTAGCAGAAATTACATGAAACGAATGAGAAAGAAAAAATGAAAAGCAATGAAGAGTAAGCAAAATGTGTGAATGAAGGAATAAAAAGTCGAATTAAATCAAGTTACTGTAGCTTAAAAAATTAACACAGGAACACTAAGAGAAGGAAGAAACTGAGAGCAAAGAGAAAAAAGAGAAATACGTGCCGTTATGTGAATGACGAAAGCGACGGCTTCCTATCCTCACAGTCTAGTATATACAGTCACGAAGCTCAATACCTAGTAAATATGCATCCATAGAAAGTTGCTAACCACTAGGATCGCTAATATCGCCTCATTACAGACAATGCGAAATAGTAACGGCACAGTCTTTTGTTCCTAGCACTCTCACAACTCAAGCTTCGTGATTGTACAGTAGCGTGCAAATTAATCCGAACACGACATATTTTTACATTTTCTGTCATTGTTGGCCTCACAGCTGCTCATACCGCTTTAATTGACATCTGTAGTACGTGTAATTCCATTTTTGAAGGTCTGTCGTTATTACTTTTTTTATAATATGTGACATTTTGTCTGTCGTTTTGTACTTATAAGCATTTCAGTTGTGTTGAAGACTTAATACTACAATCCTGTGTACATTCTGTCGTCTTCTCAAATGGATACAACTCCACGAAAACGGTCTAAAATTATATCATTAGCAGAGCATTCTTCTATGACACAGAGGCAAATTGCTGCAGAATGTCACATCGGTTTGGCTACTGTTAATTCGATCATAAAACGATACAGGGAGACTGGATCCATCACACCCCAGAAAAAAAGGAAACTGTGGCCGGAAAAGGAAGACTTCACCTGCAAATGATCGTTTAATTGTCAGGAAAAGTAAATTAAATCCTAGACTAACTGCTGTCGACTTAACCCGCGAGTTAATGGCTACCATTGGGGCGAATATTCACGTCACAACAGTGTGGCGTAGGCTCTTAGAAGCTGGACGAAGGGCTCGTAAGCCTATTAAGAAGCAACTGCTAACCCCTGTAATGTGCAAAAAACGCTTAATGTGGGCAAAATTACATCAACACTGGACAGTGAATGTCTGGAAGAATGTACTTTTTTCCGATGAGTCTCATTTCGAGGTCCACGGCCACCGTGTTTCTTACGTACGGAAAGGAACCGAAAAAGTAACAGCAGCTCATCTCCAACAAGCACCCAAATGCCCCCCTAAAGTAATGTTTTGGGGTTGTTTTACACATGAAGGGCCTGGAGCATTAATACCTATCAAGGGAATGATGAATTCTGACAAATATATTCACTTATTGGAAACCAGAATCGTACCCCAGCTGCAAAAATCATTTCCGGATGGCAGAGGTGTGTTCCAACAAGACCTGGCACCATGCCATACGTCTCGAAAAACTACAGAATCCTTCAACAAGAAGAATATTCAGGTACTCCCCTGGCCAGGCAACTCACCCGACATCAACCCCATTGAGAACTTGTGGTCAATTTGCAAAAGAAGAATGCAAAAAATGGATTGTTCTACAAAGGAGAAGATGATTTGTGCCCTCATTGGTGTACGGTTTCGCGATGAAGAAATGAAGAATATTTGTGGGAAATTAGTGGAATCCATGCCAAATCATCTCAGAGCTGTTATTAGGAATAAGGGAGGCCACATAGATTACTGAGGTACGTCTTAGATCCTTTTCTTATCCCGTTTGAGTGTTTTTGCATAAGTAATTACGTTGTTCGGATTAATTTGCACGCTACTGTATATTATACTAGACTGTGCTATCCTGGTAGTCTTGGGGTCTAATACCGGCGAGTACAAGTGAAAACTGTGCTTAACGAAGACGGATCCCAGTATTTCTCTATTCACTGTCACTCATGAAATATGTATAAACGTACAAAGTCATATTGCTACTGTGGTGTGCCCATAATTCAAATGATTTACAGCAGACGCAAAGAACTACTCATCCATGGAGGATTCTAATAGACTTGGACGATCGAGGGTTAAGGCACACACGCACACCAAACAAGGAAATAAATAAACGAAATAATGAAACTCATAACATTTATAAAGTAACGTAAGAGATATAACGGGAACAGGGAGAAATATTATGCGAATAACTTTATATAAAAAAAGAGGAATTGAAATGAAAGCGAGGTACATGCTTGCGCGCGCGCCCCTTTACACACGACTCGCGTTATCTCGACCGATTCGGGGTCAGTTGCATGTGGGGCGCAGTTAATGTACAAATGCAGGTAAAATATTCTCTTCCTCTCGTTTGGAAGCAGTTAAGGATTTTTAGCACGAGACCAGCCCCCATATATTTCATCGAATGGTCTATTTGTCATATGCATGCTATGTGTGTGTGAAATATAGGCTCGGCCAGTCATGCAACATCGCTGTTTTGTTTTCTAGAGTTTTATAACCCTAGTCGAGCAACGAGTGGGCGGCCTCCCACGGAACAACGCGCTAACCCAAAATATTCCTCCAGTTCGGTTTGAAATTGAGAGTTGTGCACCAAATTTTGTACGCAATCGCTACAGCGCAGTTCCAACGCCACGTTCAAGCCAGGGACATGAGTTCAAGTCTGGACTAAGACTGTGTAAACTATTTCTCTTACAAGTGATTTCTACAGGGTGTCCCAAAAGCCTCCATACATAGGAAATATAACTTCAAAATAAAAATATCACGTAGTGTGCTTAATGTGACCAACCCGTTCCCCAGATCTCACACACCTTGATCTTTACTTCTGGGGTCACCTTTAAGTCGCAGGTCTGCCAGGAGAAAATCCAGAACTTGCAACATCTTAAGGGTATATGTACGTGAAGGATATATGTACGTGAAGGATGACAAATATTACCAAAAAATGCAGGTTCTAAATTTCTAAAATTTTATAAGAAAATGAACTCAGTGTTGTATTGTTGTTACATATTATAGAGAAGATTTGCTAAAATGGTTCTTACAAAATATATAAGATAAGTTGTTTATTGTCGAGCATTATTTCCGGTCATACGGAGTGGGGCGTCAGAATGAATCGAGCTTCCGGCATGTTAAAGAGCAGTACCAGCAGCAATTTAACAATACGGCACCAAATAACACAACAATGTTAGTTGTCGTCGAGAAGTTCCGCGTACGGGATCAGTATTATGTCGTCTTGCGTGTTATAATAACTTATCTTAATTTTCAGAATATGTTTGTAATTTCAGAACTCCGTATGCCCAGAAATAATGCTCGACAATAAACACCTTCTCCTCTGTTGTGAGAACCATAATTGCAGAAACCAACACAACACTGAATTCACAATATGTCAAACTAATATAATAAATAAATACTTGTTGCTAGGGAAACGTGAACAACAGAAGAGCGATAATTTCAGTACTGTTTGTTTTGGCGCATACTGTATAATGATGGTAAACAAAAAATGATTTATAAAGGTGATCCGTTTGGGTATGGATAAAATAAAAACACTGTAAAACATTTACTACTGAACTTTATTTGTTGAAACTTTGTGCATACAACACTAAAAGATGGGCGATTCCTCAGAGCTCAACATGACCCCCAATGCGCACCCTGCACAACTCATAACGGTGATGTAGTTCAGCCCATGTCCGTTGTAACATAAGAGGGATGATTTGTTGGAAAGCTTGAGTAATTTTATTCTCAGATCAATGTCTTGGGTTTCTGTGAAAAGACAATATCTGTAACAAAATCCTACAAGAAGTCAGGAGGGGTTAGATCTGAGGAGTTTGGTAGCCAAGCCAAGAGATAGCTGTTTCTCGTACTGGGTTTCGTCTGCAAGTCCACATCTGTGGAGTAACGGTTAGCGCGTCTGGCCGCGAAATCAGGTAGCCCGGGTTCGATTCCCGGTTGGGAAAAGTTATCTGGTTGAGGTTTTTTCCGGGGTTTTCCCGCAACCCAATATGAGCAAATGCTGGGTAACTTTCGGTGCTGAACCCGGACTCATTTCACCGGCATTATGATCTTCATCTCATTCAGACGCTAAATAACCTAAGCTGTTGATAAAGCGTCGTAAAATAACCTACAAAAATAAAAAAATAAAAAGTTTCGCCTGCGACCTTCTGCATGATTTTTTTAACACAGAACCTGTTTCTACAAATGTTCGATACCACAAAATTATGGAAACGTATTTAGGTACATTACGCACACCCTACTCACGTCGAAATTCCCTTTGAACTCTTTTAACACTCTCAAATTTAGCATACCAAAGAACACACTGTGCCCGCTGTTGATATGTGTAGCCATTTTAATCATCTACGATTTTCATTTCCCCTATCAGATTATGCATTGTTGATTGCCATATATGGAAACTCCCATCTTTTATCATAATATAATTATGCAGCAAGAAATTTTTCCTACTATCATAATAGCTTTATAATAATAAATTAATATTATCCATACCCAAACGGATCAGACCGTATAATTAATTTAAAAATCTTTCCTGGACAGCATCTCAACCCTGAATTTTGTAGTCTGCGAGGAAGCATGCTAGCACATAGCTATCAGAATGCTCGTCATAATCGGGGTTGTTGTAATGTATGGTATTTGTTAATAATGACACTGTCATAGGCATTAATTTGATCTTATTTTCAGATTAATTTCGTGTTTTTTTTTTTTGCATTAATTGTAAAGTACCTTCCTGTAATACTATTCAAATAATACTAGATTGAAAACCGTTGTTAAATCGTTGTGGTGTGAATCATGCTCTGCAAGGATCTTCAAGAGTAGGAACATTTATTTTTCTGGGATTGTACTAACATAACCTTTTGTACTAACATAACCTTTTGAAACATTTGGAACTCCAACCTCACAGGCTGCTTGTCTCACCATTCCACCGAAATGACTTCAGAATTTTGACTAAGAAGGACAGACGAAGCGTCGCGTCATCGAGTGCGGCTGGACCTACCTGTACAAACAGACGAACTAGAGAACAGGCGGAGTTGGGTACGAAAAGATAATACACGTATTTGAAGAAAATAACCTGCTTTCTATTCATGCAATTCGAGACGGATTAACATTAACTTGACAGTTATCTTATTTCGAAATTGGTTCATGTTTTTTTAATACATTTTGTGCAACTAACCCGCCCATGAACAAGAATAAAAATTCCTTTTGTTACGCGACCGTTGGTTGCGGAGATACGAGGCGTTTTGACAAGAGTGAGAGAAAAAGAATTGCGCGTCTTCTTTTGTTCACGAGTTCTCGTTACTTTGTGACAAGTGGAAAATCCGTCTGATTCATGGAGGTCGCCGCCGCCTCGCCACTGGAAACCCGGCATGCAAATATACGCCAGCGCGCTTATGTTGCCTTCTCAAGTCCTCAGTTCGATTCCTGTCTATCAGATAATTTGTTTTCATATAGAGTAGGTTTTCATACGCTTATAGACTGTTAACTTAAACCATTTTTTGTACTAGTCAGATATACAGTGTGTTAATTAAGTATGAAATATTGCTAATAACTCTTTATATATTCATTTTATAAAAAAAAATACAACAAACAAAATTTGTTGGAGATTATCTAACCAAAACTTATGGCTGTGGTCTCACAAAAGTATTAATTCTTGTACAGAGTGTGGCAAAAAAGAAACACTTTTTTTAAATGGCACCCTATATTAAATTTTACATATTTGAAATCTCCGTTCAATTTTTACATACAAATATAAGTTTGACTCAGCATAAATGATGAATATTCTCTTGTAAATGTCATGGTTCTTTCAAGTGCTTTGATAATGTAACACAAAATAAATGTGTTTATTCATATGGAATAGATCATGAAACAAACAAAACAACAACATAACTGTTTCAGAGAATGTTTAAAATTATAAAAAAATGTTCAAAATGAGACCCATTTACGGCCAAACAATGCTCCAGTCTATCACGTAAGCAGTCCATTGACTTTCTCACAGTTTCAGGAGTGATCAGTTCCATCTCATTACTAATCCTTAATTTTAGGTCTTCAATACTGTTCGGTCTTTGATGATACACCCTGGACTTTAAGTAACCCCACAGGAAGAAATCCGATGAATTGAGGTCAGGTGATCTAGCTGGCCATTCATTGTGCCCTCTTCTTCCAATCCATCTATTTTGTTTGTTTCATGGCCTACTCCATACGAATACACACATTTATTTTGTGTTACATTATCAAAGCGTTTCAAAGAACCATAATTTTAAACACTCTCTGAAACAGTTATTTTATTGTTTTGTTTGTTTCATGGCCTACTCCATTATGAATATATACATTTATTTTGTGTTACATATCAAAGCATTTGAAAGAACTATAACATTTACAAGAGAGTATTCATAATTTATGCTGAGGCAAATTTCTATTTGTATGTAAAATTGAATGGAAATTTGAAATATGTAAAATTTAATATAGGGTGCCATTTATTTTTTTTCTTGCCACAGCCTATACAAGAATGAATACTTTTGTGAGACCACAGCCATAAGTTTTAGTTAGATAACTCCAACAACTTTTATTTTTGGTATCTTTTTCATAAAATTAATATGTAAAGAGATATTAGCAATAATCCATACTTAACACATTGTATATTGAAGTTACCATGACGAATAACAGACATGAAACTGGGTTACCATCTAAGAAATTAGAAGGTATCATACTTAACAAGACAAAGGAAATGGAAGTGAACAGGACACAGTCTACAAAAGCCAAAAAGAGCATTGAAAGACAGCAATGAATCAAAATGAATCGTACTGAAAGTATGGGAAATGGGTGGAGAAATAAATAAAAGGTACGCGATCTCGCTTTGTTGCAAGGGAATTTGGGGATGTGAGGAAGAAATATGTGGGCTCGAAACCCACTGACCACTTGTCTCACTCCGTTTTCCATAGTTCTGCTGAGGTACACAAGAGAATTTTGAAGTGAAAAAGCCAAAATTGGACGTAATCTGATAACTACACATGCGGGAAAATATATAACAACATCTACAGCGCGGCTGAACAGAAACAGGGCAGAAATCGTAGACTTTTTTAAACCTGGAAAGGACGACTGGTGAAAGGGCAGCCGCTTATCTACGCACTGAGCCCTTGCGCTACGCGAGCGACTCTTGAGTAAGATCGCTCAGAGGTACCGTTAAAAAAAACCGCGGAAAACCATACGCAGGATGGGTTGTTTCAATTTATGAGACTAGCCAATTAGCTATAAAGTGGCTATAATAGAATAAGACCTTTGCAGGGCATGCACTGAACTGGAATTCACAAGGAAGTCTAAAGATCACCTGAAAACAAACCATTGAGAAAGAACAAATATCTGCCAATAAGACTTAAAGACGACAGGCTTTGCGCAGGATAGAATTCACTGGCGCAATCCCATTTCAGCCCTATGTTCGGTATAGGAATTAAGCCTCCAGGAATGATATGATGATTAACAACATACAAATATCAAGTCTTATGCGGACTCGAATCCATTTCGCGCTAACAAGCAAACATTCTAATGGTGGCAGATAAAAAAAGTTAATTTTATTCTTTCACATGTTAATAAAGTCAAAATAAGTGTTTGTACAAATTTTGGCCACTCGAACGCAATTACGAGGGCCGTAAAAATAAGTTTCTCTGAGACCGTTTACAGAAAGAAAACACAATTTTTGAAAAAATTTATTAGAACAGATACAACAATATATTCCCCACTGAAATTGAGACATTTGTCATACCATGGGATCGACACAGAAGTGTAGACGGATATAACCTCTTTTTCAACAGTCGCTGCACTGTCGAATCAATGAAATCTTCGTAGTAATGATGATATGTATCAAGAAGGGGAAATTTTTATTTTCGTTGTAGTGAAATTTTCGTTGTATCGACGTTCGTACAATTGAAATAATTTAACATGGAACTTTATACAGGTAAGGAAGGGGAATATAATTCTTTTCGTTGTACTAACGAATTCCTTAAACTGACTTTCGTTAAAACGACATTTAACTACTACAAAACTACTCCATTGGGTTCCTACTGAGAACGTTCTATGCAACTAGTAACCGCGACAGGGCCTGTAAATGACGACAATGCCTGAATATTCGAGTAGGCACCATACAGGTTACAAACTAGAGAACTTTATACACAATATCTTAATTGCCATGGTGCACGGCATTAGCTTGACCTTGTCTAGATCTTACAAGTTTTTATTTTTTATTCTGTTTGTTACAAACACTTCACTAATTACCTAATTTTCAGACGTCCTTGACCTTTGACTCTCAGGAGACAAGAAAATACAATTCCAGCCACGTCTTATATTGTGCTCCAAATAGTTTCACGAACTGCACAGAGCCACTGTATTATGTTTGTCACGAAAAATTTCCAAGGTTCCTATCCAAAGACCTGCCCAATAAAAGGCAGGAAAGAGGACGTCTAATTTCCGCGTCAGATGGCAGACAAAAATTACTGCGTTATTTTATTCCTTCAGATTGTTATGAAATAATGATTTCTAAGAAGATAAGTTCCTAGACGTTCCTTTAATACGAGTAATTAGGCTGAATACAAGAAAGTGTCAAATTTAAACACAATACAGTAGAAGAAGTGCATTTTTATTCGCTAATTTAACGACGCTGCATCTCTGCGGTTATCAAACGTTGGTGGCTTGCCTGTTATTCATCTTACAATTGCGATTATCCAGTCAGGCAACCAAAAAGAAAAAAAAAACCGTAATAACTAATGAGTTACGTATGATGATGGAAGAGTGGAACAGAGAAAAATTCTCTCCGGCACTGGGATTTGAACCCGGGTTTTCAGCTCTACGTGCTGACGCTCTGTCCACTAAGCCAAACCGGATTCCCATCCCGATGTTGGATAGAATCGTCTCAGTTTAAGTTCCACCTCTTGAGTTCCCTCTAGTGGCCTACCTTCATGTACTGCGTCATAGACATATGACAGTGGCACAATGTCCACACATGTGCAGAGATGCACTCTTCCATCATCATATGATGACGCAGAAATTCTACACTGAAATATCACATGTACTTCGGTACATCGTAATATAATATATAATAAGTTACGGTATGAAACCATTCTCAACCAGCAATTAGGAAAAACAGGCCTATGCGTATGAAGCCTATCTTCAATTTCTGTACCTTTTTAATGGGAAGGCCTTAACTTGTTAATCGCCCCGGTCCACCGTGTGAAGTAGTGTTCTGTACGTCGTACTACAAAACTGACTCTGCGTCATTCACCCAAGAGCACCCATCTAGGATTGATGCACCAAAGCTGCAGTTCATTTTCCGCCCCACCTTTTTTTTAAGGCAAATTGCTCTCTGTACACCTTAAGAAGCGAACTACATAGTACCGCATGGTTGATGATTATTATTAATGGAGCAATTGTGGAATGCCGACAGAGAAAAATATTTTTTTCGGAGTTGTCCCTCAGCCCATTAAGAGCAAACGCTAGGTAACTTTCGGCGCTGGAACCTGGATTCATTTCGCTGGCATTTTCACCTTCATTTCACTCAGACGCTAGATAACCATATCAGCTGATAAAGCGTCGTAAAATAAACAAATAATAATAATAATAATAATAATAATAATAATAATCGCCCCAACTCTACGAGCAATCTCATAGATGTCGCTAGTGCCGAAAAGAGTGAACCACTTAGTTCGTCAGAAACTATCCAGAGTGTACCACAGGTGGTGGAACTATATTACAATCTTAATGAATGAATGAATGATGATGATGATGATGATGATGATGATGATGATGCAGAATTGTTGGGATGCCACATGAGAACGGAAGTACCTTGAGAATACCCCTGTGTACTTTCTGTAAAATAAATTGTATTTAAAATATTTGTCGACTTTTATTATTAGAATCAATTTAGATCAGCAGGTCTATCATTTTACAGAAAAAAGTAGTTTAAATAAAATATGTTATTATTATTCAGAAAATAAATAAAAAGTTCCTTCACGAATGTTACAAGATTTGTGAACTCACTTTACATCTTATTAACAGAAAACATAAAACATAGATCTCCTGCCTTAAGCAAAATGATATTCATTCTCATAGTATCCGTGTGAAAATTTATGAAATCTCAAGGCATCCAATTAGTTCACAAAAACATAATCGGTAAATATTTTATAGCTGTTTCTTCCATGTCAGGGATGTTACACACAATTCGTCACCGGATGTTACAGATGAGTTAATCTCCTCCATTTTTCCAATTTCAAAACAACTGTGTCATTTCTAAGTCAAAACATTCACTAGAACTGTAAGATTGCTAATTGTTATTAATCCAAACTCTTAAAATAAATGGCAGAAAGAATACAGTACAGAGTAAAAGTTCCTTGATCCTGGAGCTCTGGAATTAACAGTGTAGTCTCTCAAAATAAGTCTTCAACAATAGTTCCTTGAAAAATATATATTAACGGCTGATCTCTCTATGAGTAAGTGCTACAAACTTTAGGGAAACAAAAAGTACTTATTACCTAGTCAAGACCACTTAGATTCAATACCCATAAAACTTGTAAAATATTTCCCTTTGAGAATAAAACATTAGAATATTTAAATTTAGAGCCTTATCTAAGCCCTACGCTTAAAAAAAACAACAAACAAATATTTCTGAAAAAGACATTTTCATTGGAATTTCCATTTTGCCTGGAATGGCTGATAATTGAAGGGTTCAGAGCCATAGTGGGCCGAGTGCCATTTATTAAAAACGAAAAAAGCAAGGGTTAAAGTTAAGTGAATACCATAGGCCTAGTTTAATGAAGATTGACATATCATTTAGTTTTAATGTGTATACTTTATATTACTTGCTATATGTTTCCATTGAATTATGATGATAACTTCATTTTAACCCTTGTTTTCTAGGGTTTTAGTAAATGGCGTTTGGCCCACTATGGTTCTGAACCCTTCAATTGTGAGAGATAAAAGCAGCGGAGTTCCAGTCCCGCACTGTTATATTATCTTTCTTTTTTTTTTAGATATCCCACCAGTAAGATGATTGTTAAGCAATCCCATGGCGAAACTCTGACTTATTTCGCTGATATGCTAGCTCGCTACCACCAATTACAGGGTTACTAGATAACAATTAGGTTGATATAGTGTCGCTAAATAATCTAAAAACGAGACAGTTTTTTAAATCTATTCAGAGATAAAACTGGTAAAGATTAGATAAATTGTTAATATGAAAACAGTATGAAAATCATAGCACATCTAGCTTATTAAAAAAAAACCTCTTCTACATGAATCTAACGAGATTTTCCAAAAATCGAACCTTTATCGCTCGAATCAGAAGTCGTCATATTACTGAATTGCTGTCAGATCATCTATGTAGTAGAATAAAAATTGATTAATGAACTGCGAAGAGAAGCGGTGCTTGCGCCACTGTGGCATGGAGACAAGGCTTAATATCTTCATTCAATTCAAGATTTGTAATAACTGTAGCGGCTTCATGGCAACTGTTAGTACAGTGTGGTTCGCGATCGATATGCAAGGCGACCGCGGCCGCCATTTCTCTCGAAATGCGTCGCCAGACCAAACAGAGCGACCAGACTTAGCAACAGCGACAAGTGTCTCAGCCTCGCATGAGGATACTCACAGCCTTGTGACTGGGAAGAAAACTTCAATATCTGATTAACTGAAGTCCCCACCTATCTACCTACTCAATATCATAAGTAGGGAACGGATTTCTAGTTCTGTACCTATTTTGTTTGCTACGTTCTAGACGTACTGTATGTTATTCATATATCTATAGTACGTTTCATGTAGTCTACACAGGATCCTCCTATAGGATCTGAAAGTCTAAAGTGAACCACAAAGTCCTATAAATGCCTAAAAACTATGTTTGTGCCTAAAAAGCGCCTTTTTAGTATTTTGCTATAATTAAAATAAAAAATACAGGTACTAAAAATGCAAAAATGCCTTAAAAACTACAAAAACGATATTAAAAATTTAAAAATAAATAAATAAACAAATCTATTACAGACAAACACTGGTCTCGCAACTTCGTTCCATATTGATCTTAGAAGAGGAGGGATGAAGATTTTACCTAATTTTCTGGAACCGAAGTTGTTTTCGAAAATTACATCCTTGCATAAAAAAGTTGTAGGTTTTCAGGTTAGGCGAGAGCTTACAAATTAGTTTTCGCGCCAGTCTCATTCACTGGTATAATTTGAAACTTCCTTTCAGTAGCACTCGTCAGCACCAGTTCTTTGTACATAAATTCTACCTTAAGTGGAATATTTACTAAAATGAAAATTATTAAATGTTAATTTTATATAAACTCCTGGAAGTCGTAACTTTGATTTTATGAAGTTCTAAATCTCTTTTTTCAGCACCTAAAAAATTCTTTCCCTATTCATAACACAATTAATTAATATATATAGCTATATAGAAAGAAAGAGAGAGAAATCGTCCGGCCTTAATTAAGGATGACCACGAGGATCCGGAAATTAATAGAAAATAAAATATAATGAATTAAATATGAATATTGTTATAAAATTAAATGTAATAATTAAACACCGTTGATTACCAATTATGAAATAAAATCTTAGAAGAATTCAAATAAATTGATTTCATTTCTGTGTTTTAATATGTTGCTTTGCGGTTAAAATCGTCAAACCAAAGCGCTGCTAAAAAAAAAAAATCAATAAATACGGCGTAGGCCTACATGCAAAAATGCTCCATGCCTGTCATCTGTTGCACTACTGGGGAACACGCTGAAAATACACTCATGGCCACCATTTCATTAGCCTATCAGCAAAATTGTATTTGTAAAAACACAAAACTTAAGACATTTAATTAAGGGAGTACAAAATTATAATTTATGATTAGGGACAAAAACCCTGCATCATATCCCCCAAAAAAGAATCCTGAGTACACCAATGTATGTATGTATGTATGTATGTATGTATGTATGTATGTATGTATGCATGTATGTATGTATGTATGTACACATGTATACATATTTCAATGAATGAAATAAATGTGTTTGTAATCTCGCACATTAACAACACTGATAATAGGCATGAACACCGTGTTCTAAACAATACAACAATCTGCGGAACTTACCACTGACGTCTATGGAAGGTAAGAGATGAACTACGTATGATCAAAATTGCTGACAACCAGCACCAACCACACAGACAGACACACAGGCGCAGTGTCTCGGTGATGAAGTGTGGAAACAGAATCTATTGAATTGTGGAAGACAAAAGCTACTGAAACAGAAAGTTGTCAAACACGCACCCCCAATATTAATACAGCTACGACAGCTATCATTTGCAAGCAAGTGCCAGCAAAGTTCTCTCTCTGTCGTACCTGAGGAGAGAATGCGCCTGTCTGGCGGAAACACGTGTCAGATGCTCGTACGTAAACCAGTCTACTTCACGGCTGCATAAAAAGTCCACTCAGGGGTGGACAGAATACGTGCTTAATGACAAAACAATCAGTTATTAAACAAATGAATCATTATTAAAAAACGAATTAAGAAATAAAAGAAGGAATTCGCGAAAGAGAAAATGTATAAAGATTATTAAACGAAGAAATGAACTGATTATAAGATAGCAGCTCTAATATGCCATGAGTTGAGATTGTGGCAATAAATAAATAAGAGTAAAAAGGAAGAATTTAGCTTTTTTTTTAAGTAGGTTATTTTACGACATTGTATCAACATCTCAGGTTATTTAGCGTCTGAATGAGATGAAAGTGATAATGCCGGTGAAATGAGTCCGGGGTCCAGCACTGATATTTATCCAGCATTTGCTCATATTGGGTTGAGGGAAAACCTCAGAAAAAACCTCAACCAGGTAACTAGTCCCGACCGGGATTCGAACCCGGGTCACCTGGTTTTGCGGCCACATGCGCTACCCGTTACTCCACAGGTGTGGACTTTAGTCTGTTATTATTGAATCGGAGACGTTTTTTACTTCTCATAGGGATTGGGTGTATGGCTCTTCTAAAGTATTTCTTTCTGTATGTTTTGAAGTAAGAAAGTGCGTAATCCTAATCACGTGACCAGGAAATTAATAATAATAATAATAATAATAATAATAATAATAGTAAATGTTTTTATAGAACAAAGAAAAATAGCGGGTTTTCTAAAAAGTTAAATGAATATAGTCTATTCCATTAGGGAGATAGAAGAGGGGCAAACCAAAACCCATTTCGTTGCAATGGATGAAAGCATCATTTAAAAGAAGGAACTGGAAGAAGTGAACTATGAAGTTTAAGGAAGGTGGTGAAAATGAATAAAATATTATTTTTGGATAGAAAATTACCATACCATGGTACCGGTACAATAGGTACCATAGGTATGCTACCATGGCAGTTTCCGTTCTCAATCTTGCGAGAGTTTTCAACGAGAAGTCAACATCAATAACTAGCACTGGAACTCCTTCGTCATGTACTAAGTAAGGCTTGAGACAACATAGGACAAACGAAAGGGGCATGCATACATGGATGATACAGAAAAAAGTTATAAGCCTACTTGTACAGTACATTGTAACTCCCTTGTACAAATATAATCTGATTGTGCTGAAAATGCAACAAATTGAGACCGCTTTTGCTCTGTAGTGGGAGCATAATAACAACAACAATAATAATAATAATAATAATAATAATAATACCAGCAACAATATCTGCCACCGGCGTAGCTCAATTGGATGAGACGCTTGCCTGTCCATTTCGGATTAGAGCTCGAGCGTGGGTTCGATTCCCGCTTGGGCTGATTACCTGGTTGGGATTTTCTCGAGGCTTTTCTCAACTGTAAGGCAAATGTCAGGTAATCTATGGCGAATCTTCGGCCTCATCTCTCCAAATACTATCTCGCTATCACCTATCCCATCGACGCTAATAACTTAGTAGTTGATACAGCGTCGTTAAATAATCAAGTAAAAAAGAAACAGTATCTATCTGCAATGTACAGTGAGTATATAAATTATTGATACACTTTAGGGGATAATTTTTATTTTATTGGGTTATTTTACGACGCCGTATCAACATCTAGGTTATTTAGCGTCTGAATGAAATGAAGGCGATAATGCCGGTGAAATGAATCCGGGGTCCAGCACCGAAAGTTACCCAGCATTTAGGAGATAAAATACAAGGGAAACTACATAAGTAACCTGTAACAGAGGAAAGTCAAACGCCGAGATTTAAAGATTAATATATGCCTGTGTCTGTAAGTTACTTAACTTTTATCACCAAGTCACTCCACTTACACGATTCTTTATTTTAGGACTGTGAAAGTTATTGGTGATATTTAATTACATTCAAGGTGTTTCGACGTTTGTAATTTTTTCTTCTGTGTGGTTATATGAAGGTGTTTATACCACGTCCATCACTGGGTATTGATGAACTGAAGTTGCGAATTACCTCAGCTACAGAGACAATTGACAGGAACAAATTAAAGACAGTATGGGTTGAGCTGTATCACAGACCGGACATTTGCCTGTATAAAGCGTTCAGTGTTTGTCTTTCAAATACACTAGTTGCAATTATAAAGCTGCAGTGCTGATATCTTTGGATAACAAATTGTGTATCGCTCATATGTGAGCCAACTGTTCCGTTTAAAGACGGAGCTCTATTTTGTGAACCCCTGCCGACAGTTGAGTGGAATATTGTTATGTTGGATGGACTCGCGACACTGTGGCAAGTCACATTGAATATACAATGCAAAGTTTGGAAAACCACAGACACAGACACACGAATAACCTGTTTTTATTTTGTATGCAGCCTTGTTTATGCACGCTCGCCTTAGTTCGCCTGTCTTTTGTGGAAAAAACAATTGAAAGGCTACAATCTGCATGTCGTTTAGACTGCTACACCCCCACTAGAATAATAGTAAAAACTGCTGCTTCTGTTGATCGCCCATCGTGGAGTATTTGAATGCCATCAAATTTCAACGTGAAAATAAGTAGCAAACGAAAAGAGCGTGTTCCTATAAAGGTATAACTTTGTTATACGTAGCTTAAAATAATGTATTATTAACTGCGTTATATCAATTGCAATGTTATTATAATAGAATCGGAGGAATTTGTTACAGCTAGAAGGTATTCTGACGAGAAGATATAGAGTAGTTATTTGTCATGAGATTACCTTATATTCGCATTACAGTTAGAAACTACTCTGAGACAGGGTTTAAACCACAGTCGCATTTATCGCATTTTGCTACTCGACTTCTGAAAATGCAAAAAACTTTCAATGCAAATGTGCACAAATGCAACAACCACACTGGACTTCAGAAACGAAGATGATAATGGATAATCGATCATCTGTAATAGTAATAAAAATAGATAGGGGTGATGTCTGGGGGTAGTAGGCCTACGGGTTTCCGATGCTGATCTAGGATCTAAGGGACTGGGCCTCCGGGCTCTGGATTTGGGCTCGTCAGATAGACCCTTACGTGTAGGGCCTCGGAAGGATGGCCCACTTGTCAGTATTAGATTCACGAATATCTTTCGGGCCATCCGTTGGTCTTAAACAATCATCGCATGTACGGCATACAATTAGGGTTGCCAGCTTTTTTTTAAGAAAAAACAGGAGACTAAGGAATCGACAAAATTTCACATACAAAATGGACAAATTATTCGATTCAGTTAATAAAAAAACTGACTATACTTCTACACTTCGGCAGCTAGGCTTAAATTAAGAGTATTTTGAGACAGATTTTTTGTCTCGCGTAATAGTTGAAGTCGACTGCAGTTTTCAGCTATGATTTGAATAGATGTGTCGTGCTACTGTTTCAAACATCTGTCCAATTATTGTTCATGAGCTGAAACACTCTCTTTGAATGAGCATTAGTACTTGGTATGCTTAGAGCAAAACTAGTAAGTTTTTTTTTTTTTTTTTTTTTTTTCAAATTTATGAATTTAACACTGTTTGAGCACTAAAACCCCATTCTTGGCAAGCATTACGTTCTATAAAGACTTCACATTTTAATACATCTCTTGAGCAATAAAATTCATCATTCACGGCTAAATCAAATGTTTAGAATTATAATTTTTACATTATGCAAAAATAAGGGAGAACAATGCTCTAAGAGAAGAAAAATACGGGAGGGTTGGCAACCCTACGTACAATGGACCTAAACAACCTAAGTGTAAGGATCCATCCCGGATTCAGCTCTCGTGAAATTATTCAATCAACAAGGTGTGCAGTCATTTGGTCTCTACAGTAAACAGTAGATATTCCCAGTAAGAAACGAGCAAAGACCGCACTTCAGAGGACATGCTTTTCTTATAATATCAATTAAAAAACCCTTATTTCCTATTAAATGTAATTTTAGGACTCATGCTCATTAGAATTTTTTTTATAAATGCTATCACTTCTCATATACTGATTTTTTTTATAATGGAACTGATATTGAGCATCTTCTGTATTATTGATGGAAAAGTTCCTGTATTTATGTGCCGGAAGATATTAATTTTAGGACCCATTTTATTAGATAATGTTTTCTTTCTTGATGAATACTGTATTACCACTTTTCATATACTGAACTTTTTTTTATAATGGAACTGATATTGAATATCTCCTATATTACTGATGGAAAAGTTTCTGTATTTATATGCCCGAAGATATTAATTTTAGTTCACACCTGTGGAGTAACGGTCAGCGCGTCTGGCCGCGAAAAACGTGTGGCCCGGGTTCGAATCCCGGTCGGGGCAAGTTACCTGGTTGAGGTTTTTTTCCGGGGTTTTCCCTCAACCCAACACGAGCAAATGCTGGGTAACTTTCGGTGATGGACCCCGGACTCATTTCACCGGCATTATCACCTTCATATCATTCAGACGCTAAATAACCTAGATGTTGATACAGCGTAGTAAAATAACCCAAGAAAATAAAAAAAATATATATTAATTTTAGGACCCATTTTATTAGACAATGTTTTCTTTTTTGATGAATATTATCACTACTCATATACTGAATTTTTTATAATGGAACTGATATTGAGCATCTCCTATATTATTGATGAAAAAAGTTTCTGTATTTATATGCCGGAAGATATTAATTTTAAGAACCTATTTTATTAGACATTGTTTTCTACTTTTGTTGGATACTATCACGTCTCAAAATATTGAATGTATTTTTAACACTCTGTATTTGTGAAGAATCTGAAGAAATGCAGTTGTTCAGAGAGATTATATAGCCTAGCTATCATACATGACGCATTTTTAGAATGGTTCTCTATGGAATTATTGTGTTATATACGTGTTAAAAATTATTCTATTTTGTTCGTAAACTTCTTACACTTGTGTTTTTAATTCCCTTCGAAAAGATTCCTACTCGCAAAATAAACGACAAATTTAACGCTTGTAACGAAAATTATTACTATATCACTACTTATAATTACAAATCTAAAAATAAACATTTTTCGAGACTGATAACTGATTACATTAACAGCCCATTAATTTAATTTCATAATGTGAAATACTGAATGAACAATGCCTTCCGAAAATAGCAATGCTTTTGTGATGTTACATTGCGAAGTGAACAGGTAGCTAAACAGATTTAATAGGAGCACGCGTCTAATTAGCATTTCTATAATTACAATTTAATGCTCTATTCTCGTGCAGCGCTGACAACATCGCACTAAATGACTGTATAATAAGCTCTTTTGGAATCTGTAACCTAACACATAGACGTACAATTCACTGTTATAGCAGTACTTACTAACTAGATACGAAACATGTTCACAGGTGCCACATACTGTATAGTGTGTCCGAAAAAGTAATATACGCTATTTCCAAACATTTGTAACCGTGTAAAATTTCTTAACTTTGGCACAGTAACACAGACGATGAAATGTAACAGATATAGGCCTATCTGTACAGTGTGTCAGGTGTTCAGTGATAGTAACTTCACATAGTAATTCTTAAGACCAAAAGAACAGAATCTTCCTCTGCCAACTTGGGTTTTTTATTTAGTGGGAAACCGATTTTGTATCTAGAAAAAATTGCAACATCGCAGTAAATAAAGCAGCATTTGTCAACGTATGGAAACACCCCTTCTCCGCAGCAGTGAGGGCGATTTTGTAGTCAATGTCAACATTAAATCTTTCTCATGAGGTGATTGCTCTTACATCTCGTGGTAATCAGGCCTTAAGGTAAAGCACGCGTCTGGTAACAGCGTAGCCAAACATCAATTACTTTTTTCTATTTCTTTTTTAATTGGTTATTTAACGCCGTATTTACTACAAGGTTATTTGAGGAGCATAGTATCAAAGTAAGACAACTCCATTTTTTTTCGATTTCGAGATTTCTCATAGAATTTTCTATGCTGAATTCGATTCTGGAACTGTTTCGGTTAAAAACGGACAGAACACAACGAAAATAGCACTTAATTATGCGCTTCAAAATCAAAATGTAGACAACTCCACTGTGGTTTGGTTTCAAACTAGGACAATCCCTTCAGTAGCCAATGAGAAGTCCACATTCGTACCACATTTTTCCATCACTCCTCGCTAATCCAACATGGCAGATTGTTTATATAATCGGCTTGTGGATGAAAAAGACGTACTGTTTTACGTAAATTTCCTTCGTAAAATTATGTTACATCGTTATTTCAATAAGAATATGGAAGTTCATGTCAAAGAAGTTCCTCAAAAGGAAGCGAGGAAGCTTCGTTTGGTTTCAAAAACATACAACTCCATGACTTAGTTTCAGAGACGGACAACTTCACTTTTTAAACTTAAATTGCGACCTAAATATTAATTTTAATCACATTTTGAGACTGAAAAAAAATTTCTATGACCCATGAGAATGTTTTAAAAAATCTACGTATAACGGTGACATTGGTTTCCAAGGATCTAGTTTTTCGCCTCTCCTGTAAAAAAGCAAAAGTGCAATTGTCCAACTTTGATACCAAGCTCCTCATTTATTGTCGATAGAATTGATGATAGCGAGAGTGTATATATTTGGCAAGATGAGGCCGAGAATTCGCCATAGATTACCTGACATTCGCCTTACGGTTGGGAAAACCTGAAAAAAAAAACCCAACCAGATGATCAGTCCAAGCGGAAATCGAACACACGGCCAACAGAGCAAGAGCCTTAGCCGATTGAGCTACGCCGCTAGCCAACATTCATTACTTAAAGTGATTTATTAATAATTGAAGAATTAAAAAACATTTAAACCATAAATGTAACAAACATTATGCAAAATTATTTGGTTCTAATGAGTAACTGCTGTCACTTATATAAACTCTAGGAATTTGTAATGGATATTTAGTTACATCTTGTATATCTATTTATGTGTTTGTACAAAGCGGAAGGGAAATAACCTTGCAACTTGAAAGGGACGATAGAGTACACGTAAATGAATAGAAAATCTATATTACGTTTTGTGGTTAAATGCACGGTTAATTAGAAAATTAAGTTTGAAATTTGAGAAGTCCGGCAACATAGTCGCTCTACTCGTATACAGATGTAAGATTCTCCGTACGTAAGCTGCAGTCTGCCGAGACGTTGCCACTAGCTCGCTTAGTGGAATGGCTTGAATTTAGAGGTTTTTTTAATTAAATCTACACGAAAACTGTTCACGCTATTGAAATACGCCAGAGGGATAAATTATTCTTTATTAGATTCCCTATCGTTTGGACAAAAATCACTATTCTACTCACAATAGTTACCCAATAAGAGATTCTTAAACATCTGAAAAAAAAAAAAAAACTATGCACTTTACACCAATATGATATTATAGTGTTTTGTTACATATAACATGAGCTATTCGCTCTGGAAATTTGCAAGGCGATTTCACTTCCATTCTGTATATGTCTGTCTTATTACACATAGGGCCTATCACCTTACCATTCTGTTTGTGAAATGGCAGTTGCTTGTACTAATATAGGCCCTACAGTGCACCGCTGTTACGTCAACTGTGCAGTACAATCGCTCTCTTATTCTAGTCTTCGGAAACAAATAAAAAGTGTCGATTAAAAATGTCATGAGACAAAAAAGGGACGGGAAAGAACCGGATTATATTCTTTAAAATTACATTAAAATGTTTTGTCTAATAAAAATCCTGAACTTACAATAGTTAATCTTAACAGAACACACGCACAATACTTAGGTTGATATAGAGGGATGCTGCATTTCACCACGATCATACCATGAGTATTTTTCAAATGATCTTATTTAAGTAACAAATTTCGGTCTTTCAGTACCATGTCATAAAGTCTATCACACACTATGTCACAATTTTGTCCTACACTTACCATAGCTCTCGTTACTTCAACATGAGAATTTGTTTATATTTATATTTGTTTATATACGAGTTATAAAGTTGAAATAATTTAGACAGAAGTTGTTAAGTGCGTCACCGACGAATACTCTTACAAATAATCGTTTGCGAAAGTGAGAGTGTGTTTCTAAATACCCTGGATTCCGTTTACATTCTTTTGTGGCACAGCGTACAGGCACCCCTAATTGGTGCTTAGGATAAATTTCTGCTCTTTAGTTATTAACGTTTGTTCATCGTAAATAACCTCTAAAAACCTTGTCGCTCTCGAGTTTTTATCGACAGTATTAAAATCGGAGTGTACCCTCATCGCTTTCCCCTCTCCTCAACCCCTCTGTTAGACCTATATACTACTTTATTCCATTAATCCTAAATTCATATCCACCAAAACATGCTCGAAAAACGATTCATAATCTCTCGGTGTACACTACACACAACGAAAATTCTATGCAGATTCTTATCAGCTGTTCCCACAAAACGACGCCATTATCGCGAGCGTCACTCCACACAGCGGAGAGCGGCGGTACTAACAAACGCGAACAATTGAACGCTGAAAAGCGTGCAGCATGGGTCCCCCGTAATAAAAAGAATAATAAAAAATGATACTACGTGTGCTGCGAGATAAAACACAATAGCGGATAAGTGACACATGTCAAAAGTTGGCAATTGTTACAAATTTCCTAGGGATCGATGGTTAATTTACAACACTCAGACCTTCCAGCCAGTGCAGCCAACTATTGCTTATCACGCGTCAGTGATGACAAATACTGATGGCTACCCCATCTCTAATAGTGGTAGTTATACGGTATAATAGACATTTAGACGAAAGCTGTACCCCGCTCTTTCATTTATACCTTAGGATATGAAAAATAGACTGGGTTGCTAGGGAGGTGGGGGGGACATAGCAACCAAATTAATTAATGAAACATGAATGTTGATTGATGGTAAATCTCCTATAACTAAAAAAAAAGGCATGTTACATTATACAAAAATATCGTCGGATAAAAATACTACGCCAGTCTCACAAATCCGACTTTTATTTTTTACTTGGGGGCTGGGGTTTGAGTCTCTAGTACTTATCTTAATGACAACCCTGACTATACGCAGGTATGCAAACATGATAATGGGGTAGGTTTTGTGTGCGTGTGAAAGGTATTGACAGTTCTTTATATGATGCTTTCCAATTCAGATGCTGGCAGTAACAATGAATGCACTGGTTACTATAGCCAGCCAACTTTAATCATTAGCGTACAACCAGACTATTTATTACGAGGTACAAAAAAGGGGGCGCACACACCCCCACACTCACTAACCCATTATGCATTGTACTACAATTGTTTGATAGCTTCCATTGATGTAACCTGTATAGGAAGAGTACGGACCAAAAACACTCTAGCACTATCAGGTGTAAAAGAATCCTTTACTCATTCGCTTCTTCATTAAACAACGTTAATCTTAATATTCTACATATCTAGATAATATTTAGTTACAAAAACTTACTTTGAATATAAATATTGAACATAGAATTCTCTTATGTCAATTTTGTAATCAAACGATTTTGCTTCCTAGCAACAACATATCACTAACACTGATTGTGGTCTCACCAGCGTAACTCATAGCTAGCGAGCTGGTCTCGTGCTACGAGATTATGATCAGACATGAGTTCGAATCTCGTTTGAGACAATTACTTCGCCCGGTTATTTTCGAAGCTTTCTTAACTGTAAAGCGAATATCAAGCAATCATTTGGACCCATTTCGCGAAATACGACTTTTCTATCATCAATCCGACTCCAGTACTAACTTCGTGGTTCATAGAGCGCTGTTAACCAACCGATTATAAAATAAATGTGCGACCTTACTCTAAACAAAAACTCAACGATCTCATCAGAGATTTATTTTTATCGCTTTTAGTATTGAAATGATGTAATCTGCAATAAACACACAAGAGCCATTAAAGTGTTGTAAACTTTAAGGACACTGGATAGTTAGAGGACCGCTTAGGGCTTTTGTAAATTAAAATATTTTAAACCTTTGTATTTTTAATACTACTTACTAAAGATAAAAATTAGGTCTAAATGAAACTTTGCCATAACATAAAGCAATATAATAATTATTTAATGCGTATAGTAAGCAATATTTTTTCTTTCAGCTTTATTTATTACAGTTTCTTTCAGGAGATGATTTTTTTTGTTCCTTTCTTGTTTTTTGTTTTCACATATTAAGGTGCACTTTCCCTAAGAAATATTTGACATACCTTAATGAAACTTTTACTCTACATTTTTAAGGATAAATTGTACTACAATTTGTAGCTAAAATTATAAATTAATCTTGTTTAGTTTTTATTTTAATATTATTTTATTACAAAAAGTTAATTCTTGAACAAGATACAAAAATGATAATTTTTCCTTCAACTAAGATGTGTCTATTTGATCAAATTTTGAGTTTAAATTGTAAGAAATATTGTTCACCATAAATGCCGTATAAAAATCTAAAGTCATAGATAAAAAACATCAGACATTTGTCCTTGAGAAAAATTTTTTTTCACAAATAATCTCTAAAAGAAATTACTTCTTACTGTAGGCATTAAACTATTCTTAAATTGCTTTATAATGTAGTAAAGTTTCATTCAATTATTTCACTTAGCATTAAAATACAATGTTAAAGTTATTCTAATTTACAAGAGCTCTGGAGCAGGCCTCTAATTACTCATTGTCCTCAAATTGAAAATTTAACAGCGATGTTCATATGCCAGTATTAATAGTAACTGATTTTGTTAACCTATCAACAACGTGATGTTTGTATAGTGTGTGCTGACTTGACATAAGAGGTATGGAGGCTATGATTCAGATGTAACTAGTACTGTAATGATGTTTGTAAATGACTGTCATATATTTTCGGTATTACAAACACAACATGATTTTACAGAAAAAAAAAGAACACAATTCCTTAATACCTCAATTACAATTCTCGCCGTGTAACATTGTATGAGCACAAAATGGCGAGGTCTTCAGATATAATATGTATCCCTTCCAAAATATAAATCCTAACCTGTCCGTTCAGAGCAGTTCATCTGAAGACAGCTTCATTTCTGATTGGTAGATTTAGTACAGTAATGGGCGTAAACCTAAGAAAAAAATTAGAATGAATAAAAATGGTATTTCCTTTTACCCTTGCTCAATACTTTCAAGCAGAAAAAAAAGAAACCATGTCATAACATTCTCTGGACCCCATTATTTATTATGTCATTGTCAAAGATTCTCCACCCCTTCTTTTTAGGCAACCCATTCCTCTTATACAAGTTCCTATTTCTATAATACCTTATGGCTACAGTTACTATTTCTCAAAAGACCAGAGGGGGTTTAAAAAAACATTGGAAAAGTGGGGTACAATGACCACTCTCAAAGATACCAAAGGGCATTTTTGTGAAAAAAAAGTCTACTCTTTTTTTCCTATTGAGAAAAGGGAGGTACCCCATAGTGACTAACAATAGCGATCTTATTCTCCCTTCACCCCCCTTACAACCTTCACTTCCACATCTGCTCCTGGGTTGAATTTTTTAAAACGTTCCATTTCGAGATGCAGGAACAAGATAGCATCGCAGTGCGCGGCGGCCTACTGCCAGTAGCTACCGCGTAGCGCTGCGCTTCTGTTATTATTGTTACTGCCACGAGATGGAGTTGTTGATAACAATCGCACGAATTGAAAAAAATGAGAAGCTATGACAGTAAGATTTTTTATCAATGGTTTTCATAATACATAAAAGCTGACGGAATGCTGTTATTTTCTCCAAGGACTGGTTAGTATTGACGGCTGTATTACGAGCGGCGCTAATGTTTCAATCTCTACCTACACAAAAGCCTTCCGTCATTCATTGGGCGATACGTCGCTACTAAAATTTGTCTTCATACGTTTAAATTGGGTTTTCAGAGTGTTACATGTTGAAGTCATAGGCTACAATTTCCAAAACTATGAACTTTCAATCAGAACACTTCCTCGCATTTATATTTGGGAGATTATTTTATCAATTAAATGTAGGCCAGCGCTATACCAACTATGCTACCCAGGCCGACGTTTAGTAATAAATATTGTTACTATTATCATTATTATTACTGTCATCATTAATATTATTTTCATCATTATCATTGTATCACCACTTGACTAATCTCTTGAATTTTATTTCGAATGTAACTTTAATTTCTCAACATTTCACATAATTTCATTTTTTAGTTTGCTCTCAATAAGATTTTGTCGTTTTATAAAGTGTTCTCGTGGAGAGCATGGGTTGACCCACATACAGAATTGAAGGACGCATAGTCACAACAGGCATCAGCTCGGAAGAAAAAAAACAAATAAAACAAGAAAGAGTTATTGCACGCGAATAAATCGTTGTACATTATTGATTAGGTATTTGCATTAACTTTATTTTAAAACTCTACTCTGCTTTTATATTTCAGATTTTGTCATATATAATTTAATGTCTAGTCTTTGTAGGCCTATATTACCACATTATATTTAAAACAACAGAAAGTCGATTGTCATAACAACGTACATGGCCTTCCTTTTAATCTCATACATATAGATCCCTTCTGGTATGCTCCCCTATTGTTGTGACAGTGTCTCGCTGCAAAAGAAAAGACGTCCTCGATACTGAAATGCTTGAAGATGGAAGATTAAGGAAGATGGCGTCAACATGTCACCAAAAGCATGGCATAGACAGTTATGGCCATAAAAATTGTGTGATTTTTGCTACAGTTCATACAAAAAAAAAATCCTTACTGGAATTAAATGATTTAAGTAGGAAAGTAAAAACATACCATTCATTTTAGCGAGTTTTCGACTGAAAAACATATCTAGATACGTTTAGATATTAGCTCTGTGGCAACGCGTCTGCCTTCAGACTAGACGGCCCGGGTTCGATTCCCGGAGGGGTCAGAAATTTTCATGTAAAATTTCTACCTCGAGACTAGGAGAGATGGCGGTGCACAACTTCTAATCAGTAAATTGTGCACCAATATTCCTGGGTTAAATCCCAAATCTCTCCGCAGTGCATATGAAGAGAAGACATATGTCACTGTTGACAGTGATTCGTCCGTTGGATGGGAACGTTAAGCCTGGCGGTCCCTTTGGTGCTATTCGACAGGAGTAGGCTACGTGCCGGCACCGAGTTTCCCCTTCTCCCTTTCTCACTTTCATCATCCTCACCCATTCTCTATACTACACTTATCCATACACTCACCTTAGTACACGACATAACTCTTCACAGATATACATCATGTGCAGCGTGGCCCGCCGAAGTGGTGTACAAATTGAAAATGGGTCACAGTCCTGCCATCTATCCACTATATGCGGAACTCGAATCACGCAAGTGGAGTGGATAAGCATTAGATACACACACACGTTTAGATCTTATACAAGGTGTTAACAAAAATATAATATTTTGAGAGGAGGTAGTATTCACCGGAGAAGAGTCTAATAAAAATGAAGAAAAAATTACTGTGCAATTGGTATTAGTAACACCAGCAGATCTTCTAATGTGAGCTCTTTAGGCCTGCTTGTTCCGTATTTTTAGTTGCTGTTTAACGATGCTGTATCGACTGCTAGGTAATTTAGCGTTGATGGAATTGGTGATTGCGAAATGGGGCTGACAATTTGCCATGAATTACCTGATATTCGCCTTACAGTAGGGGAAAACCTCTAATAAAACCGAACCAGGTAATCAGCCCAAGCGGGAATAGAACCCACACCCGAGCACAGCTCCAGATCGGAAGACAAATGCGCCAACTGGCTGAGTTACTTCGGTGGTTCGTTTCTTATTGCGATGCAGTAAACAAAAGAATAAACAGGCAGATCATCATGACTTACCAAAAAAAAAGAAACAAACTAAGAGTTCACATTATAAGATATGCTGTTGTTATCATACCAATTTGACAGTACTTGCTTTTTGAAGGATATTGACCCATGTTTATTAGACCTTTTCTGCTTGTTTTGATAAAATACTACTTTTTCCCAAAATATTATACCTTTGTAAATATCCTGTATAGATCATTTTACTGTCCGTACGAGTGGTTATGTCGCATCTATATTTCTCCTACCAGTTTCTACAGGCATCTCTGTAAAGACTTGTAGCTGACTGTTAGACTCTTTCATGAAAATATTCGCTGTACTAGAATTGAAAATCTACGTAATAGGCCTATTATACTGAATCCGGCAATTAACGTTCCTCATTTTCAAAATATCGATTTATTGTTTAAAGAAATTACAAGCCATGGACACTGTTATGCACGTTATAATCTTGGATTTACAGATTATTACCTTTTTTTTTTAATTACATCCTTAAGATGCCCACCATTAGCGTCAATACATTGTTGCAATCCTCTTTGTACACTAGTCGTTAAGGTACTCTCTGCAAGTGTCTGGTGTGACACCAGCAATTTCCTCACGAATTGCATTTTTGAGGCTGTTGATATCAGGGAGATTATGAGCGTAAACCTTGGCCTTCAAATACCCCCACAAGAAGAAATCTGGTACAGTGAGGTCTGGGAATAACGAGGACCATGGACTATAACCGAACCTGGAGAGAAACACGTTCAATATTTTCAGGTGCCCGCGCTGTTGGTTTGTTTTGAACAGATCCGATTTCACGCCACTGATTTACCCACCTACTTATTATTTTTCGTGACGGTGCAATTCAACGTCGTCGATTATCGCCAAATATTCGCCGAAACTAGCACTGTACAGCCACAATTGACTTGCTTTATAAATAATGCTCCACGCAGAAAATGCGCTGCTGCAAAGGCTCACTAAATCCAAGGCCATGCTAGACCCAAGCACAGTGATCAAAGCCTCTCCTCTTAAATGATGCATGCATAATTACCAACTTGAAATGTGAAACGTTAATTGCCGGACCCTGTACAACTGTTTAAAATAATTTAAAGAAAAAACCCCGTTAAGTTATTGCCACGTGATTTTCCCTCGCTTCGACTACCCTACGACATAACCACTCAGACGGACAGTAATGGCTTCTCAACACGAGGACTGGAGATTGATATCTCGCGGATTCTTGGGAATTTGGATAGTGTAAAGTGGAACTCAAACAGGTATTCTTTAGACAAGTCCATTCCTCAATAGTTTATCATTCAATTAAGTTAGGTATTGTTTGCTACTCGCTGTATTAGAATGTAGTTTCATTTACTCTGGATAGATTTTATAGTTACAAAGGAATAGTAAATAAAGAATTGGCATTGCGTCCGCGTCACCGTTTTTGGCGTCTATCCTAGATGTATAGTGCCCAGTTTGTGAGCATGTTGTTAGTGCAGCTGAGAATGGTACCACATCCTATACACGTCACATCAGCCATTTGCCAAGCACAGTTGTCAGACTGACTGCGGCAAATATAAAAAACTCGCACTTAACGTTCCCATTACTTATTTCACACGTCAAAAACGGTGACGCGGACTATACCACTATCATATTGTGGTATATGAAAATAACGAGCAATACTCGAAATGAATTATTATTCACCAAGTCCTCTTAATGTAGATTAATCAGAAATTTTGTGTCATGACAAATCATAAAACTATAAGAAGTCTTTACCGAGGCAATCGCTTAATATCACAAAATAGGTCACAATACTAAATTTATTTCTTCTTTTGTCATAAAGTGCAATTTTTGTAATAACATGTCTGTCAAATAGTCTATTTGGAAAGCGTAATATTTTTACAACCCATCGAATTTAGGTTCTACAAGAAACAAATGACAGCAGCATGATTTACATTATTGCGTTCGATTCTTCACAATTGCTAATGTATCGCTGTCATTAGCCTGGCAGCAAAACAAGTGCCGTTAAGTTCTTATCTCGTCCCTTCATTTTTTTTAGCATTCCTTTTGGATTTTATTTTTTATCGGGCATCAATCTAGGAACGAGAGCATTAAAATGCCACTATTCCTGAATTAAATAAATTGCTGTAAATGGATTTCGAACACAATACAGGGTGCCACGCCGTAAATCCCTCGCAACACAAAGGAGTCACTGGACCCATCTCATCAACCGCCAGACCCACAATGACAAGCCTTTTAACGAAAGAATGGACCAACTAATAGCGAGTACAGACAGACGGACAGACGGCTCCATCAGGATAATAGCCAATAGCACTTAGGTACTGCGGATGTGTGACGCGTGGGAATGTGTCTTGTCTTGAAGATGCGTGTATGTCAAGCACAAATCGATAAGCTGTCTTTTTATAAATTGAAAACCGCAAGGAATTGGAAATATGTATACCATTAATGTTATGACATAAAATGTTACATTGAAGGTAGTAGGAGCAGCCTTCAAGTGGTGAAAAATTGAAAAACAAATGGATTTAAAAGCAAGAAATATGAGTGGTCAGAAAAATGGAGGAATTACTAAACACAGAAGTAAAAAAAAAAATGATGACTCATTTATCAATTTATTATATTTATAATGAAATAAATAAATAAATAAATAAATTAATTAATTAATATACTGTACATATGACTACAACTTCCTATAGACCCTGGCTGCGTGTTATCTTTTCTGCTTTGTAAATAATATTCTGAAGAGATTCAATACAGTAACTAATTGTAGGCAATAACGATCTTGAGTATTGCCTTTTCCCTGCTAATATTCTACCATTTCATCTTAAAGCAACATCCTCATCATCTTAAAGAGGGATAGGGGGCTTAGGAAATACTACCATTTGAATGAAAAGACTATGACTATATTCTGGTAGGTACTTAAGTTCACAGGTTTTGGTCTCGCTGTCACATACATTAGAAAAATGTACTAAAATAACTAAGTGGTACTTTATTTTATAACACTTTCTTTAAACTCGTAAAATGTTATCAATTCCAACCTCTACATATGAATATATAATGGAGTCTTCCGTTTTTTTGTTTTTTGTTTTTTTTTTTTTCAATATCCACCCTCCCTTATGTAAGTGGATTCGTCTAGCTTGCATTTGCACAGCCGACTGTTAGCTTTCATACAAATTTCATTTGAAACTGCATCTATCGGCCGATGCAATAACGAAACCGATGATGCTTCCCCTACAATCATCTTTAGGAACTTCATCTTATAAAGTGTTTCTCATTTTCATAGTTTGTAGGTAAAATATAGACCTATTAGGTCAAAAGCAAAGAAAGAATTTGAGAATCTAAGAAAGGAGCAAGAAAGGAAAAGAACATGAGAGAATAAAGAAATGAAGAAGATGAAAGGGAAAAAAGAGTATGTTAGAAGGAAAGAAGGAAATACATAAGCTACGCAGAAAGTACAATAGTATTGTGAAAATTACGAGTAATTTTATTTTCCGTGAAGTGGGTATCAACTCCTTGTTCAACCCGCAACTTGATGGACCAGGCAACTTAATTTTGAGGTTACCTACCCCTAGAACAGCTACCACGGTTTACGAGCCTATGCTGGCAGAGTTTTGATTATTTCAGCAGTAAGAATATAAGTTTGTACAGAGACAAAGATATTATAGAAAATTAATTCTTTCATAGTTTTCACTGAAAACCCAGTATTCTCCAATTTTGTTATTTTTCGCCATATAGAAAATAACAGTAGTACATTTGAACCAATTTGTGGAACAGTAAATAGGACTACAAAATTTAACAAACAGTGACATGACTATAACAACCGAAACCAGTTTACAAACAGTGACACGTAACAACGGAAGGAGTTAACAAACAGTGACACGTAACAACGGAACCAGTTAACAAACAGTGATACGTAACAACGGAATGAATTAACAGTGACACGTAACAACGGAATGAATTAACAAACAGTGACACGTAACAACGGAACGAGTTAACAGTGACACGTAACAACGGAACGAGTTAACAGTGACACGTAACAACGGAACGAGTTAACATTGACACGTAACAACGGAACGAGTTAACAGTGACACGTAACAACGGAACGAGTTAACATTGACACGTAACAACGGAACGAGTTAACATTGACACGTAACAACGGAACGAGTTAACATTGACACGTAACAACGGAACCACTTAACAAACAGTAATAGAAACCAGTTTACAAACAGTGACACGAAACAACGAAACCAGTTAACAAACAGTGACACACAACAATGGAACCAATTAACAAACAGTGATATGTAATAACGGAATGAATTAACATAGACATGGACAATCGAAACCAGTTAAATGACGATAGAATCAAATAGGGAAAAATAAGGGAAAATCTGAAGAATCTTAGAAAAAAGGAAGAAAAAAAAAAGATAGAAAGTAACACAGATGGATATACCTAATGGTTGATAGACCTAATAGGTATGTGAAAGAAAGAAAGAAAGAAAGAAAGAAAGAAAGAAAGAAAGAAAGAAAGAAGAAAGAAAAAAACATAAGAAAAATGAAGATAGAAATAAACCAAATAATCAGAGAATTAATACAAAAAGAAAGAATCTGACGAAAGAAACTGGAAAGGAGATGGTAAAAGACATAGAAGAAAAATAAAGAAGCGAAGATACAGAATAAAAATATATGGAAAATATTGCATTTGATTATTTAATATTTAAAATAAATTATGTAAAATTCCTTCGGCCCTACGTGACCAACCTACATATACGAAACGGAGCCAGAATAACGTGCCAAGACAACGATCAAATCTGTAAGAAGGCCTGAAGACACGAGGCAACATTTAACCTCTCAGTTGAAATCTTAACTTTCTGCTCAGACAGCACATTTTTCTTGAGATCAGAAGTATCAAAACACGAAATCCCTGAAACTGGGTATTGAACCTCGAACTTTCCCAACTTGCATAACACTCAAGTCCCCTAACTTGCAAAAGCGCGAGCCACATCAGGTATAACAGCTATTGATTGCCGATCAATAATGTTTTAGACAAAGCAGCGATGTTTTTATTATTCATCTGTTTATATGAGCTTATTTCCGTACTACGTCACAAATTGTGCAAGGGTGGTAATTTTTTTGTATCAGCCGTCGTCTGCCTCCCTCAACATCTAATTCACCCCTCTCGACCACGCCCCCTCAATCCAACCACTTGCTGGTTTATAATTCAAATAAATTTGTTTCTGGTCGATTGGGAAAGCCTCCGTCCTCATCTCTAAATATTGTATTAAGCTAGCACTCGATGTGTATTGCCCACAGTGCCATTTTATTTCTAGTTTTATTTAAAATCATGCAATATTTTTATTCTGTTTTATTGTATAGCTAATTGGTTTTTACAGATATCTATCTAATCTTGTTAGTTAAATCATCATTCATCATAAGGAGCAACAGCAGAGATATGTTTTGTTTACATAACTTTGTTAAAATTTGCGTATAATTAAACATTGTTTATTATATCGACGGCCCAGTTCAAAAGGGAAACATCAAAATTGAAAGTTTTGAGAAACCTGCATTTTAAAGATTTATGTTGCTGTGAAAAATCAAAGGATCATTAAAATTACCTATACAGGGTGATTCACGAGGATTTACCGTTCTTTACGGAACTTATTTCTGAAGATATGTTGCGCAAAAAATGTCATATAGGCTAAACATAGTTCCTATTCTCAATATTTTCAGAGTTACACTAATTTAAAGTTGTTTGTAAAATACTTTTTTTCTTTAGTTTGAAGGTAAAAGAATAATACAAATAGAGAATGAACCATTCAGAAGTATCATTTCTTTAATTGGCAACTATTATGAAGCTAAAAATGTGTTGTGAACTCCTTAGTTACTTCGTACAGACATTTTTTTATATTTTTAACTATAAAATTACATTAGTCTTACGCACTTATCACAACAATTATTACAAATCACACCACTTCCACCAACTTAATTATTTGCAGTTCAATTTTGCATCCTAATTTACAGTCTTAGAGAGTTTACAGCACATTTTAAAAAATGTCGCCGTCCGCTTAAGTATACTTGGCCGCACGCTTGTGAACGGCACTCGTCGCTCTACGTAACTGCATACGGCTATCTTTGATTTCCGTAGCGTTCGCGCTGGCTGCTGACTGCACGCTGACCAAGATCACGCGTTCACAGCAATGCGTTCCAATAACGAAACGTAACTCTGTAAATATTGAGAATAGGACCCATATTTATATGACATTTTTTGCTCAGAATGTCTTCGGAAATAAGCTCCGTATTGGAATCACCGTGTAGAGACGTAAGTCACAATAATATTATGAAAGAGGGAGTTTATTGCAAGACATATTACAGCATTTCACATAATGTGATTGTCCTACAATATGATAGCCTATGGTGAAAAGTATGTAGACCTGTCGAGATTAAAGCCAAAAAAAATATAATATAATACTTTTCCGTTCCATAATTACAAAAATGCGGAGGTATGTCAACCAGAAAAAGTGTTTATATGTTTTTCAACTCCTCACTTCTTAGGAATCTCAATCTCCAGGTCTTCTATTTCTGTATACGTTTTCCATCATATCTCTTTCCTTTATATTCTGGTAGAGTCTTTTTCTCAAAATTTTCCCAGTTTTATTTTACCTGGTAGTGTCCATAATATCAACCATTTTTGTGTAGATTCGACTATCCATTATTTCAATAATTTTATGATATGATTTTTTTTACTTCTATATTTTCCTGCAGTTCGTTAGCAGAAATTCATCTCTGTAGATATCAGCTTCTTCTACGCTATCTTTACTCACACTTTACCATTATTTTACAGTATTCCATATTATCATTTTATTTTCCAAGTCTATTACTTTAGATATATTTCGGTCCCTACATAATTGATCATACAGCTGTTATTTCAATGCAGGTACTAACGTAATATGTTAAAACTTTGATTAAACATTTTATGAAACACGATTAAAAATGTAGAATACTTATCGAGGTTACAAATTCAGTATAGGCCTAAATCTAAAAATTTACATCAGCCTTTTCATTGTTAACACACTTAAAAATATATATAAAGACAGCATTACTGAGATATAAAGCCTGTTACATTTTGATGTTAACATTTCATTCAACCTTCAGGAGGCAATCTGTACTAAAACACAGTATTAAATGTGTAGAAAATAGTTTTTTAAAACATAACAATCAAACTTTCCGTTTCCATTTAACAAAAATTACAAAACGCTAGCAATGTAAAATATTTGCTACCAGACAAGAAAGCCACATAAAGAGCTGTTACTAGGCAACATAGTCACGTGAGATGTGGTTACTAAACAACAAAGTCATGTGAGATCGGTTACTAAGCAACAATGCCACGTGAGATCTGGTTATTAAGTAACAATGTCACGTTCGATCTGATAGCGGACAATTGAATTGGTTTTTTGAGAAACATCAAGTCACGAAATACAAAGTTTTGGGCAATCACAAAAAAAAAAAAAAATGTTTAAAAGAAATGCATGAGTTAAGAATTGGAATGTTTGAAATGGGAAATGTTGGTATGCAAAAGAATATTTTTTTAATAGAATATGACTCAATAAAAATTTCGTTAAAAATAATACGAATTTGATTCTCAAAACTAGTATTTAGAAGCTGACCATAATTTTTGCTTCATGTGAACAACCTGTATGAAATGTCACTAAGGACATAAATAATACAGTTGTGCATGAAATAATCTAATGCAATAATATATTACACAAAAAACAACAACATTATTTTAACAAATTCAAAATTCAGATAAAAGATAATTAATTTACCAAACACAACAGCTTCGGTTATAGGTTTTTTTTTTTTTTTTCATTCTGTGTCAGCCTTCTCACTGACTTATGACACTTCTCCATTAAATGTAATTTTTAAACGCACATGTCACAACATACATTGGTTTGACTTGTGGTATTTTTTATACAAAATGGTATATCTAACCCTATGGAACAGGAATTAGCATTAAACTTAATTTTGTTAATATTTGACTTATGGGATTTCTAAAAAAAATCGATTCAATTATTATGGGAGTCCTAAAAAAACCGATTCAATTAAGTTACGTTATATCTGGTTACTAAGCAACAATGTCACGTGAGATCTGGTTACTAAGCAACAATGTCACGTGAGATATGGTTACTAAGTAACAATGTCACGTGAGATCTGTTAGTGGACAATCAAGTCACGTGAGATCTGGTTACTAAGCAACAATGTCACGTGAGATCTGGTTACAAGATAGCAGCGTCATGTAGTATGGTACTCACCAGCCGTCGCTTTGGCTTGATAAGTGGCCTGTTCTGGCCGTTCATCTTATAGTACAGGCCACACGCATTGCACAGGTAGTGTCCGGTGCCGTCCCGACGCCAGAGGGGCGTGGACGTCGCTCCACAGTTGACACACTCGCGTCCCTCTAGAACAAGAGACAGAACATTATATAACACGTCACAATTGACGTATTAATTCAGCATACAGTCAAAGGTTCAAACTGCATGCAGGAAGTTGTTATAGCTACAAGAGCAGAAGAAAATAATGTTTAGTATTCTCTTATTCTACATCAGTAAGTTCCACTTAAATTACAAGAATTGATAAAGAGTCCGCAATGGTTAAAGTACTGCCCTCACATTTCAATATCAGATGCACTACATCTTGTTGGATTGTTATGTCCATTCTATTCGTTTCTATTTTTGCCCTTTCATATTTTTTTACCTACGGTCTCACAAAATGTTGTCTTGCAGACATATTTGGTCTTAATTGAGACTTTGGTCCTTACAGACATTTGTTTGAAAATCAAGGAAATTTCTGAGGCGAGAAACAGCAAAATGATCAATTTTGCCTGAACCTTTCTCAATTTTGGGGAAGGTTCTTTTATAATTTTGAAGTTTACGACCGGGACGTCTCCTGCTTTCTGTTAATTCTGAAAAATACCATGCTAAGAATTCGATAGTCCCTTAAAAATCTACTGGTGCCGTGACATCGAATCCTTCCTTTAAATTAGTTGAGAGTATCATTATTCTATGTTCTTAATGTTGAAGGTGATTTAGTGACGTTTGTTTATGGTTGGCTACAAAAATATAAGCGTGCATCGTAAAAGCTTCAAAAGGAAACTTAGAAAAGAAGAAGAGAAAGAAATTGAGCACCTATGTTATATCTGAAAAGCTCCTTTAGTATCCTTCAAGTTCAACACTGTGTCCTCCAGCTGTTCGACTATAAACCTAGTAGATTTCCAATGATAAGCAATCAACAAGAAGGGTTGGGAGTGGAGCACAGTGAATATTTTTGTAACAAGGTAGAACAAATACGACAGGCCTTCCGCGGAACAGAAATCGGAGAATATCGAACTTCGCCATAATCGACGAATTTGAACCTATGGCTCATCCTAGGAATCTGTAGAGTAACTTCGCGCATATGAGGACGGAGTCTATCTGTGCCGGAGTGTATTGCGGGTAGCATCAGCTCGAGTCCGCTAAGGGTACAAGACAGAGTTCAGATAGAAATTATCCCCCCTCAGGCAATGCCTTCCCCCAGAGCAATCATTGACCCTAGCCCTCCCACATACCACTTGGGCAGAGGTCTTGTTTCGTCTTTCTACTCCACAGATTCCTGGGACGGACCATAGCATAGTGCCTGTACGACGCTAATATGGACCTTACAATTAATCGTCATTGTAAAAGCTTGTAAAAAATATGAAGAGATCGGTTTTATGGCCGATAAAACACTGTGGTAGACGAAAGTCCATAGAAAACAATTTGAATGCTGTAATGGTTTTACAACAAGTACAGGAAATTAGACAAAATTCAGCATATTGACTGTGGAGTGTGAATCAAGTTGTGAGGCGACAACAATTGAGCTGCTCAACAGTGTGGATTTTTTTTAGTAGGTCATTTAACTACGCTTTATTAACATCTTAGATTATTTAGCGTCTGAATGAGATGAAGGTGATAATGCCGGTGAAATGAGTCAGGGGTCCAGCACCGATAGTTACCTAGCATTTGCTCATATTGGGTTGAGGGAAAACCCCGGAAAAACCAGGTAATTGCCCCGACCGGGGATCGAACCCGGGCCACCTGGTTTTGCGGCCAGACGTGCTGGAAGTTACTCCACAGGTGTGGACAACAGTGTGGAGTATTCTTAGAAATTAATTTATACTTTAATAAACCACACTTTATATAAACAATAATGTACTAAAAGTTTGTGACTTTGAATTCTAATTTCTTGACTGCATGTATTAGCTATTTCTATCTGTGACTTCTTCCTTCATGAACTTTGTATAGGCTACATTGAATAGAGTAGGCTGGGAGAGAATAGAGGATATTCTGACTCAATTTATTTCTTTCGTTTCTATGGTTTTATTACTTAATTTGAATCTTACTGTGTTGTATGAATAAATTTATATACAGTAATAATAATAATAATAATAATAATAATAATAATAATAATAATAATAATAATAATAATCCGTGGCGCTACAGCCCACAAAGGGCCAAGACCGACCAGCCGGCTGCTGGCCTCACGGTCACATGTCGAAGCAGAGGTGGACGATCATCCAACCAAAATGGAGATATCGTGTGGTTAGCACGATGAGCCCCTCAGCCATTATAGCTGGTATGCGTAACCGGATTTCGCTACCTACCGTAGCTCCCCAAGTGCATCACGATGCTGGGTGGACACCGGTCCCATACACTGGCCGAAATTTCATGAGAAAATTTCTTCCCTCATGAGGACTCGAACCAGCGCGCATTCCGTAACGCGGGTCCTAGGCAGGATGCCTTAGACCACGACGCCACGGCACGGGACATAAATTTATATAATATTTCGTAATAACAAATTGGGGATGTTTTTCTCTTGAAATATTTTGAACAAAAAATGTATATTTACTATGTCGAATGCTTTTTCAAAATCTACAATGGCCAAATGTGTCTCTAAGTTAAATGCTCTTATTTTCTCTATTAGGCCTAATAGCTTTAGTATAAATATATTCTTCGTGCGTATATCTTGATTTTTATTTATGTATGATGTGCTTCGCCAATTCTGTGCGTAATGTTGAAATTTATCGCCAGATTCAAACCCGGACAGTCGCAGATAAGACTAAGCTTACGGCTTGTTGCTCGGCTCTTGACTTCCGCGGCCGGAAACGTCTTTATTGTACGGTTCTCCTAGCTGGATAATTGCGATAAAATAAGCCAGACCGCTCCTTACTGATGTCACATCAATCCATCATCCAGTCATCAACTCGCATAACAATCAAGTGTTAGTTGTATTATTTACAGTTAAATGTTTCACTTTCCGTGAAAAGACGAATCCATTGTCTTAGCTGTATGCGAGATCCAGCTGTGGATCAGATTCCTTAGCGGAGGACCAGGTAATCGATTTCCATCAGGTTCTGTAACAATATTTTTTCTTCTTTTCGGTCACCCCTGTCGTTCTCATAGCTCCATTATCAACTCTGCTATCTGTCTTTGTTTCTATAGTTAAAAGGAGTGCTAACAAAGTATTAATATTAGAATTACATCGTTATGTTATAGCTGAGGCAAATAACCATGGAAAACGCCTCCTATGTCGCCAGGAATGGCACGGTAAAACTGCACTAAGTGTCGAGAAAGTTTTATGATGACACTGATGCAAAATGCTGATGTCGATAATATCTTGATGAAATGAAACGAGCAGGATACGGACTTACTGTTATATGGACAATTACAAATCCTACAGATTCCGTGAAAAGACCCGAGAACTGGGTGTTACATATTAATTTCTCGCCGACTTCTTATATTACATTCAATTCAATTATTAATTTGTAGTTCATTCACTCATTCACATGCTAATTCACAAACCAATTAATTCATTTATTAACTCATTTGCATACTAATTTATTCACCCATGAGCCAGTATATTAATTTGATAATTAATAAATTTATTCCTTCATTTCAGAGTACTTGTTAATTCGTTAATTATTTATTTGAAGCATTCGTCCATATTTTCGTTTTACTATCCCTGCGTTCATTAATGCACTCGTCCATTCATTAATTCATGCACATGTCCATTCATTCATCGTTCATGCACGTGTCCATTTATTCACTCATTCATACACGTGCCCACTCATTCATGCACGATCCCATTTATTCACTCATTCATGCACGTGTCCATTCATTCATCGTTCATGCACGTGTCCACTTATTCACTCATTCATACACGTGCCCACTCATTCATGCACGTGTCCATTCATTCATCGTTCATGCACGTGTCCACTTATTCACTCATTCATACATGTGCCCACTCATTCATGCACGATCCCATTTATTCACTCATTCATGCACGTGTCCATTCATTCATCGTTCATGCACGTGTCCACTTATTCACTCATTCATACATGTGCCCACTCATTCATGCACGATCCCATTTATTCACTCATTCATGCACGTGTCCATTCATTCATCGTTCATGCACGTGACCACTTATTCACTCATTCATACACGTGCCCTCTCATTCATACACGATCCCATTTATTCACTCATTCATGCACGTGTCCATTCATCGTTCATGCATGTGTTCACTTATTCACTCATTCATACACGTGCCCAGTCATTCCTGCACGATCCCATTTATTCACTCATTCATGCACGTGTCCATTCATTCATCGTTCATGCACGTGACCACTTATTCACTCATTCATACACGTGCCCAGTCATTCATGCACGATCCCATTTATTCACTCATTAATGCACGTGTCCATTCATTCATCGTTCATGCACGTGTCCACATATTCACTCATTCATACACGTGCCCAGTCATTCATGCACGAACCCATTTATTCACTCATTCATGCACGTGTCCATTCATTCATCGTTCATGCACGTGTCCACTTATTCACTCATTCATACACGTGCCCACTCATTCATGCACGATCCCATTTATTCACTCATTCATGCACGTGTCCATTCATTCATCGTTCATGCACGTGTCCACTTATTCACTCATTCATACACGTGCCCACTTATTCATGCACGATCCCATTTATTCACTCATTCTTACATGTGCCCACTCATTCATGCACGATCCCATTTATTCACTCATTCATACACGTGCCCACTCATTCATGCACGATCCCATTTATTCACTCATTCATACACGTGCCCACTCATTCATGCACGATCCCATTTATTCACTCATTCATGCACATGTCCATTCATTCATCGTTCATGCACGTGTCCACTTATTCACTCATTCATACACGTGCCCACTCATTCATGCACGATCCCATTTATTCACTCATTCATGCACGTGTCCATTCATTTTTGCATGTACCCATTCACTCTTGTACATGTCCATTCATTCAGTTATGTACATGTCCATTTATTCATTCATACACACGTCCATTCATTCATTCATGTAATTATCAATTTACTCATTCATGCACTCTTCCACACATTCATTAATACGTGAAATAATTAAATAATTATTTCACTCTTCTTTTCATACATACATTCATTCATTCACTCAAATACTCTTGCATTTATTCATCCATGTACTCTCCCCTTCTCTCATAAATTCATGAAATCACTGTCATTCATTAATCCGTTTATTCATTTATTCATCCATCCGAGTACTACTCCATATTATTCATTTATGCGCTCCTTCATTTATTCATATATGCATACAATTATTATGTTATTCGTGCATTCATGTCTACATTTATTCATTAACTCGTATAATCATTTATTTATTGGAGAGTCGGGTAGTATCGGACATCGCGTAATATCGGACAGTGAGTTTCTTTCATCTACCACACGATGATAGTACCTGATTGACATGGTTACGTTTCTGTGATGTCGCATAGAGAAACGTAACCATGTCAATCAGGTACTACCATATGGTGGTAGATGAAAGAAACGCACTGTCCGATATTACCCGATGTCCGATACTACCAGACTCTCCCCTACTTCTTCGTTCATTCAATGTTCCCATTCGTTAATTCGTCAATCTATTCATTCATTAATTTATCCATTGATTTATTCGTCCAAACCCGTGATTTCAATTTCCTTAATATATTTCAAAATTTCACAGACGTACACAGATATCTCGTGATTTTATGCGTACAGTATGTCTTTCTCCGTTTGAAGAAATGTGGGTTGTAAATCACAATTACTAATAATCTAATATTATTGCATTATTTCAACAGCATCAGAAAGGAAGGTATGAAATTAATTCCCCACGTTCCACGGCGCTAGTGTTTTCATTCCATTTGCACCGTCGCATATGATGCAATTTGTTAGGCCGCCATAATGCACGGATTCAGTTCACTTGCAATTACGGGGCGCATTTTCCGCTAAAAAGAACAATGATAATGACATGCACAAAAACTACCAAACATTTCAGAGAGGGATGGAGGGGGCGGGGGTTGTAACCATGATGTATATAGCGGAAGTTAATTTACTCTTCTCCTCTCCCATTGATTGTTCAAGCTACAGACATACATACATAATAAGACTAATAAAATACTGGACATACAAGCAAAATACATACCTACATGTCATGTGATCTCGTACGGCCTTTTCAATGTTTGAAAACCCTCTCTCATTAATCATGTCTGGTAGGACAGACAGGCGGGCTCAAGCCTACCAACCCCCGCCAGATAATATCCCTACCACATGCAACAACAACAATAACAAACATACGACGAAAGAGCGAAACTGTCATAGAGACTGTGGAAGCGAAGGTAGCTGCCGAACACGCAGAGATAGTACCGGTGATAACAATGACAATAATTATTTCATTATCCGGTAAAAACATTTTGCAGAGAGCTTGTTACAAACATCCATGTGTCTCGAAATTAGATCCACAAGAAACAACAAACTAGCCTCTAGTTACTTATGCAGCACGACATAATTCATTTGTAATACTTGAAGTTTTCGTCAATTAGAATTACATATTTCTTAATCAACACGCGAAAAAAATCCTTATATTTTAATATGAGTTTATAATTATCAATTGATACAATAGCACGTTTCATACAATCATAAGCTTCAATCATACTATAATTACTTCGTATTGCGAAAGTTTAATTGAAGGGTCCAGAGCCATAGTTGGCCAAGCGCCATTTATTAAAAACGGAAAAAGTAAGGGTCAAAGGTAAGTGAATACCATAGTCTAATGGAGATTGACATATCATTTAGTTTTAATGTGCACACTTTATATTACTTGCTATATCTTTCCATTGAATTATGGTAATAACTTAATTTTAACCCTTGTTTTCTACGTCTTTAATATATGGCGCTTGGCCCACTATGGTTCTGAACCCTTCAATTGTTAAGAGGTTGTCATAGAAATACATTGCACAATAAAAATAAACTGAGTTTTCCTCGTCCTACGTTTATTTTCAGGCTCAAAGATAACAATACCCAATGAAGTGACAGAAACTTCTATAGTCAATCTAAAACAAGAAGCGCCTTTCATGTAAACACTGACCGAAGTAGTCGGGGCGGAAGGGAAGAAAAAGTTCATTACTTTTTATTTTTATTTGGGAAACATAAAAAATTGTTATTTCACAATCTATAGCAAAGTTGTAATTATTTCTTCAAATAATATAAGACAACGTCCCATATAATGTGAAATTGAGGACCTAACATTCTAAATTTGTTAAGTGACAAAACAACTTTCTGAGATACTGATGAAGAACACATTGCGAAATGCATGTTAAGATACCTAGAACACAGTCTTTTGGAGCACAAATGAGTCACTTATAGTTGAGCTACGACAAAGACAGTTTAGTATGATATTCTCATATGGATGTTCTCCCCTTAGATTGAATAAAATGAAATTTAAAACATTGGCACTTAGCACATTTAGAATGTTAGGTCTTCAATTGTCCATAAAAATAATCTGTATTATTAACAAATAACAGGGATTCAGAGCCATAGTGGGCCAAGCGCCATTTATTAAAAACGGAGAAAGCAAGGGTTAAAATTAAGTGGATACTATAGTTTAATGAAGTTATAATGTGTATACTTTACATTACTTGCTATATGTTTCCATTGAATTCTGGTAATAACTTCGTTTTAACCCTTGTTTTCTACAGTTTTAGTAAATAGCGCTTGGCCCACTATGGTTCTTTTATTTATTTTATTGGGTTATTTTACGACTCTGTATCAACATCTAGGTTATTTAGCGTCTGAATGATATGAAGGTGATAATGCCGGTGAAATGAGTCCGGGGTCCAGCACCGAAAGTTACCCAGCATTTGCTCGTATTGGGTTGAGGGACAACCCCGGGAAAAACCTCAACCAGATAACTTGCCCCGACCGGGATTCGAACCCGGGCCACCTGGTTTCGCAGCCAGACGCGCTGACCGTTACTCCACAGGTGTGAACACTATGGTTCTGAATCCTTAAATTATGCATCAATTTTTTATTTGAATGTAGTATTCCATATAGCGAACAGAGCGGGGGGGGGGGGACATTTGAAATAAATATGCTGCAATATAACAACAGGTTGGAATACATTTTGTCAAACACGAGCGAGGAGTAAAACATAGGCCTATTTATTTATGTTAAGAATGGGTCTTACGTAGGACTATGTACCAGTTAATTCTTGTCCCTGTGTTACCAAAATATTGGCGATTTAAAATAATGGACAACACATTCATATGTTTCATATAGGCTTACCGTAACTAATACTATTAAAACAATAGGATCGGCTAAGGAGTTTTTCTACCGATTGAGAGTTGCGCTCGATCATGGGTTCGATTCCCGCTTGGGCTGATTACTTAGTTGGGTTTTTCCGATGTTTTCCCCTACTATAAGGCGAATGTCAGATAATCTATGACGAATCCTCGGCCTCATCTCGCTATCACCAATCCCATCGACGCTAAATAACTAAGTAGTTGATACTGCGTCGTTAAAAAACCAATTAAAAAACTAGGAGGATGTGCACCAACTGACAGTAAATCTTTCAAAGTTTTAATTGACACCTTTTATCTACAAACACTGAATGTAAGAACTTCGTGTTCCTCAACATATTATATCAATACAAAAGTCAAATTCTTGCCACTCTCCCACATGTGCCTGTATACGGGTACAACCGCAGTAATGATTAGGCCTCTACTGTGACCAAAACTACTTCCGATTTGACAGCTTACAGAGAAGGGGGAACAGTGTTGTCATGTTGTCCATCTTACGTGTAAGCGAGTGCGCTGCCGGCAGAGTGTAATAATGAACAGCTGACATGAACGTATACATTGCTAACCAATATTTGTTGAATACTATGCATTAAAATTAGTGTATATTATTATTTTTATTATTTTTAGCAGCAGCACATGTATTCTTCAATGTAATGTAAAATTGTAGAAAAGCGTTGAAAGAACTGTAAACTGTAAAACAAGTTTAAATTTAATATGATACCTTTACTTTTATGAGTGCCAGTATTCGTCCATGTATGTAATATTGTTAGAAAAGCATCTTGCTGGAAAGCATTTATATTTGTTACATTTTTCTTCACTTTTCCCTTTTCCCCGGAGTTCAAGTCTTGAGGATCCTGCGTCATCTTCATCTACACTTCCTTTTTCTATTCCAATATCGATAACAGTGCTCTTATTAATTTTAACAAAGCAGCATTTCTCATTACAACTTGCGCCAAAGGCAAAAGATGCCCGCCATTATCTTTTTCCCCTCTCAAATACTCTCTTACATTACACACGATCTCTTGCGCTTGATTTTTTAACGGAACACCTTGTACAATATTCTTTGTTCTCCGCCTGCCTTTCCTTCCATCCGACATTGCACAAGTCACCTGTTTAGAAACTCTCACAGAAACTATAAAACGCACGCTAGTCACACACTCCATCAATAACAACGAAGATAATACGTCTAATATAATTTAAACAAAATAATTATCGATACACTAAAAAATGATAAAACTAAACAATATTTTTAATTCACACAACGCACACACTAACCAGCCAACTCAGTCAACCCGGACATTGAATGCACGTGCAACTTGTAAACATAGACAAGGCAACACCGTCCCGTTACCATGGTTACGGGTCTCTCGTGATTGGTTGATTTGAATAGCTGCCATGGTAACATGCTAAAGGCGCCATTTGTCAGGTCGGAAGTAGTTTTGGACACACCATATGTATCTTACTTGTCGAATGTATTGTGGTACAGGCAATACATAAGATGGCGTCCTTCACATACCTCCAAAGAAAGAATTCTCATAGAATAATTCTAGTGACCTTGAAGGCCGCAAAATTCAAAGCGTATCTACAAGCGCAACAATCCAAATAAACAATCTTCGAACAATGCAGTGTTGTGATGAACAAAAACGCTATGAATTTATGCATCAATCTATTAGGCCTACATAGAATGATCGGAAAAACTAATCAGTCGTTGAAGATGCTGCTGGCAGTGGTGGTGACGATAATAATAATAAGAAGGTTGCTTGTAAGAGAGGCACTGCACAACGTTTCTGGAGAACTCACTGTGTACTCTGTTTTGTGTCAGACGCCTCATTATATGTGGCTTCATATTTATATATATCACGTCCCAATTAAATCAGACAGGTAAAATGCTTCAGTAATTTCGAGGCAATACAATCTCTTATTACAAGGTGCAGATCCGAATTCCGTTCCCTTCTCCCAGTTGGCTTTTTCAAAGCCGTCAAGATGATATAAAACTGTCAGGTAAATAATTCTCACACAAAAACGGCTTGCCTCGTTAGCATGTCGCTGCAATGCATTGATGTTACCTCGTCATACAAATCCTCCAGGCAGTGGCGAGATTGCTATGGTAACGCGTTGGCAATGAAAGGAATCCAGAGTCCGTATGTCTGCACGCGTTAACAACTCCGAAACTAATAGAATTATATGCCAAGAAACGCCAAAGAATCGTTTTGTTTCTTTGTTTCGTTTAACTACGTTTATAACAACAACAATAAATTTGTTTATTGGTAAATCTCAGGTTTTTTAAAGAATGAAACATACCACCAAACAGTCAAGTAAAAAATTATAGAGCGTTCGGAGTTTAGAAAATACCATTGGGCATATGGGCGTCTTCTTAGCGGACATCCTCCCGTATCGTATTATACCTAAAATCAGTTCTTTTCATATTTTATATAACAGAAGTAAAACTAAATACTACATTGTTTCAAATAGGCTATAGGCCAAAAGTTTTAACTTACTATATTGCTTATAAATACTCGTACACTTACCTGGCACATACTATTAGTTTATCTGTATTTCTAATAACCGAAAAAAATGTAATATAATAATAATACATTTATTTCTTATTTTATACAGGGTGATTCACGAAGAGTTACCGCCACTTACAGAGCATATTTCCAAAGACATTTTGGGCAAGACATTATTCTTTAGTTTTAAGGGTAAAAGGATATTACAGATAAAGAATGAACTATTCAGGAGTGTAATTTCTTTAATTAGCCAGTATTCTGAATGATTATTAGAGGAGAAAAAATCGCTCCGGCGCCGGGAATCGAACCCGGGTCATTGATTCTACGTACCAACTGCTCTAACCACTGAGCTACGCCGAAGTTCAATCCACAGCACCGGATCGAATCTCCCTCCTCTAGTGTATTTCCCTTTGTGGCCTGACTCCAAGTTCGACATATATGTTGACATATTAAGTCAACTGCCATTATACAAGGAGAGCGCACTCAATTGAGTGACTTGGTGGCCGAGATTCCACAGTAGGATTCTGTACGACCAAAAATAATCTTTACGTAAAGGCTGTGTATGTATCTTGTCTCACTGTGAAAAGAGAGAGAAAGGAGATAGGCCAATGTCTAACTTCGTCTATATTGTTATGGCGATGGGGGAGTGGAGCGGTGCCGTCCATCCATCCAGTGGGGGAAGGGACTAGTTGATACGTTCTGTAGCGCAAAATAAAACAACAAAATATCTCTCTTCGTACTGTGTAGTTCCGTCACTCAGTTTGTCTTTCAAGAAACTGAGTTCCGGCAGCCTGTACAATAACAAGGTTTTGAAAGGAATCCTGAAAATTTACAACCCTCCTATAATCTCCACCCTCATTTGAAGGGACTTGGTTTTATTGCTACTGAGACAAGATAAACCTAACCAGGTATAGTATTCTGAAGCTAAAAATGTGTTGTGAATTCCATAGTTGCTTCGTACAGATTTTTTTTTTTTTTTTTTTTTTTTCGGTTTTGAACTACAAAATTACATTTTCTTACGTACTTATCACAACAATTGTTACAAATGACGCCACTCTTGTAAAGTCTTTAAGACTGTACGTTAGGATGCAGAATTAAACTGTAAAGAATGAAGTTCCTAAGTCGTATGATTTGTAAAAATTGTTGTGATAAGTGCGTAAGAATTATGTAATTTTTAGTTAAAAATTAGGAACAAAATATGTACAAGGCAATTAACAACATATTTTTAGCTTCAGAACACTAGCCAATTAAAGAAATGATACATCTGTATAGTTCATTCTCTATTTGTAGTATTCTTTTACTCTTAAAATTAAAGAAAAAAGTATTTTACTAACAGCTTGAAATTAGTGTAACTGTGAAAATATTGAGATTAGGACAAATGTTTATATGACATCTTTTGTACAGAATGTCTTCGGAAATAAGCTCCGTAAGTGGCGGTAAATCATCGTGAATCACCCTGTATAATCTCCGTTAGAGAAAATACGTAAAAAACCTATTAGTTATATATTGCAAAGAGGGGAGATGTCAGCTAAGAAGATGCTTATACAGAGCGAACCTAAATAATGTCATTGATTTCGGGGGTTATTCTTTGAGATATTTGAAACAAAAAACGTTTAAAATAATTTTGCTCGTTCTTGCTTCCGTTTTTTTTAACTTAAAAACTGTTTTATGTGAAACATTTCACAGCGTGTTTTGGAAAAGCCATTGATTTAATTCTCATTATACTCAGTCAATTTAAGAGAGCAGTGTACTATGATAATAAATGACTGAAATAGTTTTTTAGTTTTTTCCTTTAAAAATTTGATCCGAGTAAATGTAACATTGTAAAATTCTTTTGCAGAACGAGAAATTACATTTGTTCGGATCAAATCTCTACACGTGCCATACGTCACAATACTGAAAGCAGATTAAACAAAAGGAATATTTTCGTGAAGAAAGTAGATTCCTTCATAAAAGAAAGGCTAAATCAGAAATAAACATTTAAAATGTAACTCGAAATTACAAATTACAGTGTAATAAATGTAGTATATATATTATATAGGATACCTACACACAAAACAATTAAAGGGCTACAAACATATATCACAAAATAACAGAGGTTAAAAATATTGTGAGGCAGATTTTGTAGCACTAACAAACGAATACACAAGCTGACAGGCAAGTCAAAGATTAGCCTAGATGTTTCACAAGTTAATCCATAGAGAGGGGAGAAATATTTTTGCAGAAAATTGAATAGAACACCGATGAAATGTGATAATCACGAATGTGGGGGTTGAAAAACGCAGAGAGAAGCTTTCAATAAACACATCAGTTGAATTCCTCATATATCTGCAGTAACGCTCTGTGATTCGGTGCCGATATAATCAAAATCAATAATATTGTGAACCTGTAAATACCCACACATATTTCAAAGAGTCATTTTATTTCAAAATGCAATCACTGTTCGAATTAGCAAACCACTTGCTTTGCATCCCCTCCCCATCACGCCCTACACACACTGTATTGCAGTTGACAAAAGCCTAGTTACGCTGTCATAGTATATCACATTATCGCCACCATCACAACTGCACTTCCCCTTATGTCCCTGCTGCACGCAACACGTGCCGGTCGCAATTGTCGTCATAATAACGCAGGCTAATAAAATTATCCATCTCACATGCAAACAACTGCCCCCTTATAAAACCATGCATCGACACAGCAGCGCCATTAAGCCCTACATATCTCCATAATGCGGCCACTTACAGTACTATGAAACAAAAGACGGATAATTCGTTGCTAAGCGACGTCTTTTCCTGCCGAGTCGCGGAGAGTTCTTATGCTTATAAGATACGCACCTGCCAGCACGTGTGATGGTACCAACCACCTGGAGGCCTGCCATTTGCAAGGGATTATGGGAAATAATTCAATTAAACTATCGAAGCTGCAGATCTCAGACAAGATTTCACGGATTAAAACTGCTATAGTCTACGCTTAAAGGAACTAACGACATGATTTGTTTATAGCGAAAAGGGTGATATTGTAAATAAATTGAACCCATACATTACACCTTTATTCCTTCACTTTATTTACTATTTTAATACTGCCTTCATTAAAGTAACGGCCAACTGATTACCCTTTCCAGGACTCTGGTTAGTCATTTGAAACGTCAGCTATTCGAGTCCCGATGCCGCATATATTTTTCCTTGTTTTTTCACAGCCTCCGTACAAGTTGTAAGATTATATCTTGAAACAGTCAATGCCTACCTTCAAGTTATTCAACAGTACCAGATAGATTCTCAATAAGGGGACAGGCATTCAGTTCTAGGTAGATCTGGAAGTTTGTTGTGAAGAAATTATAATTAGGGCTAGGATTTTCATGATTTAACATATTTTTATAAGGTCAGTGAGTTGCTAAAGCACACAGAAATACATTTTATGAAAAATCGTATTGAATTAAGCTATTTTGTTACAGCGTATTTAATAATTGTATCCTTATTGAGCGTATTTTAATGATCTATTGGTCATATACAGCATATTTTTATATATTTAAGCTCTTTATAACTTGTCTATATCCAATGTTGGTTACCGTTGGTTTTTTAATTTCTTAGAATTATATTCCTTCATTTTCCTCTGGTAAAATTTTAATATTTTCTTCCTCCCCTATTCTGTGGAATGTGTAAACTGGACTTTATTCAAAATATCCACGAGTCACGACAGTATTTGTCTATTGTTTTCAAGCAGATAGGGAAAGGGGTGTCTAGGCATCTCACTTGAAGCAACTGCATGTGGAACTAGGAAAATCACTTTGTTGCCTAATTTTAGAAAGAGACAGCAAGAGAATTACAGTCAAGTGATAGGCCTACTGTTCATTTGAAATTTGGCCCCATTTTATCAGTAGAAGGAGAAAAACCGTTTCTATCTAACAATATTTCCGTCCTCGTTCTCGTTGTTGTTTCCGTTCCCGGTTTACTGTGAACCAGCCTTTACCCTGCATTTGCTCTTAAAAAAATATGGTTCATTTAACGTCGCTCGCAACTGCAGAGGTTATATCAGCGTCGCCAGTGTGCCGGAATTTTGTCCCGTAGGATTTCTTTATATGCCAATAAATCTACTGATATAAGCTTGTCGCATTTAAACACACTTAAATGCCATCGACCTCGGCCGGGATCGAACTCGCAACCTCGAGCATAGAAGACCAGCGCTATACGAACTACGCCATTCGCTCTTAATGAGTTGAGGGAAAACTCTGGAAAAAAACCTCGACCAGGTAGGGAAATGTACTGGAAAGAAATAAAGAATAATGGAAGCTAAGAAAAAATGTTTGTCTTATAATTTAAAAATGTATTTCTCATTAAACTGAGAATCAGACATTTAGACGGTATTGCCATCAAATGCTATTAAATTTAATCATGAATAGACTTCAATGTAAGTAAACCAATATAGGAATTCTGAAGTTGCGTCATTATGGACTCTAATTAATTTATTACTAGCAGTAGCTTTACCAGTGTTGTGGTAGTAGCTATATTTGTGGTAGTAATATTAGTAGTAGCAATGGTAACGGTAATAGCTAGCGTTAGTAGCAGTAGGCCTATTGTACGAGTACTGTTAATAGTAGACCTATAGCAGTAGTAGAAGTAATATTAGTGATAGTAGCAGTAGCAGTAATAGTAGTAGGCCTAGTAACAGTAGCAGTAATGATAGTAGTAGTACTACAGTAAAATATCAGTAGGAAGGAAATCCCAGGGACTTCTGAATTTACTTCGTTATAGTGACATTTCGTTATATCGAAATACGTCATTTTTCTAAAAACAAAACGCATGTTTCTTCACTTACTTCTATTTACACCATAAGTTCTTTATATTTTGCATGTAGATCTGGAAAATAAACTTAATAAAATAAAAGCTGAACTTGCATTACGTCTGAAAAGAAAGATTTAAAGAAAGGCATAAGAAAAATATAACATTCAAGTTTTATGAAACGCTTTGTGACACAAGAGGTGAATTAATGTTGTTTGGGAAGCCATGTTGTGACATTAGTGAGCTGTGATTGGTAGAAGGAAACTAGTCTAAATGCGGAGAACAAGGGAATAACTGCATGAAAAAATAAATACAATCTCAGAGACTTCTGCATTATAGTAGACATACTCCATTAGGCTACCTAGAAATTTAACTATCACGCGGTCTCTATGCAATTGTAATACTATAATAATATAAAATGCCTATGTCCCGCCCCTCTTTGCTAACAAACTATACTCTATATTAAATTTAAAATATTTTTCGTTAAAAAAGTGGATTTTTTTGGTAAGGAAATTTTTATTTCGTTATACTAATTTCTTCCTAGAAACGAAACTCATTAAATTCGTATTTTATCATTGTATGGAAAAAGGGCAGGGAATAGAAAATAATTTTACAGTACTGAAATTTTGTTATACTAGGGGTCGTTATGGATATTTTACCGTAGCCAAATGGTAGTGTAGTAGTGAGAGTGGTAATAGTAGCAATACTAGCAGCAATAGTAGTATTAGTAGCAGTAGCAGTCTAGTATATACAGTCACGAAGCTCAATACGTAGGGAATATGCACCCATAGATAGTTGCTAACGACTAGGGTCGCTACTTTAAATTCGTATTTTATCATTGTATGGAAAAACGGCAGGGAATAGAAAATAATTTTACAGTACTGAAATTTTGTTATACTAGGGGTCGTTATGGATATTTTACCGTAGCCAAATGGTAGTGTAGTAGTGAGAGTGGTAATAGTAGCAATACTAGCAGCAATAGTAGTATTAGTAGCAGTAGCAGTCTAGTATATACAGTCACGAAGCTCAATACGTAGGGAATATGCACCCATAGATAGTTGCTAACGACTAGGGTCGCTACTATCGCCTCATCATAGACAATGCGAAATAGTACCGGCACAGTCTATTGTTCCTAATACCCTCAACAACTCAAGCTTTGTGACTGTATATACTAGACTGTGGTAGCAGTAGTATTTGTAATATTAGTAGCTGTAGTAGTAGTAATACCAGTAGTAGTGTTAGTGGTAGTAGTAATAATTCAAAGACAGTATCTTATATGAAAAATGTACTGCTTTAACAGAGATAAAGTAATATACAATATCACTCCAAGGCCTAATTATATGCAAACGAGTGTAAAAAAATATAGAGTAGGCATACTAGATTAATTTCGGAAATTTTATATAAAAAGTTCGTTCTTTTTACAACTCTAAGATCGAAGCCAACAGTGCCACGCATCTTTCAGACTCTACACGTAATGACTAAGTTGTATATTAATTAAATACTAATACCCGTATGGGAAGAGTTCACAGGCAGGTAAAGAGACTGAATATCGTAACTAGAGCCCGGATGTTTAGGTATTTATAACAGTTAAAATAGGAGGCAAAAAACGGAAATAAAACATAACAAAGGGACAATAATCTTTGAAAAAGGCATTAAAAATTTTAAAATGGCATAATACATTTTAGCAATTAATTTAAATTATATCAACATAACTCACATATTTACTTCGTAGTTGACTCATGTTGACTTATAAAATAATTTTTTTTCGTGATTAACTGTCTTTTCAAAAACCTTACATAACAAAATTTTTCCATCGGTTGAGAACACAAGGGCACCAAATTCACTAACGTAAGCATGAAGTTTACTTTGCAATGGTTTACTGAATTTAGGCATTCTAGCTGACCGATCTTACACCTTCTGTCACCCGACATTCAAATTTCTTTCTCCTACAATAATAAACACGTATAGCTCAAAATTGTAACAGATTTGAAGATATGAAAGCAAACAAAATAATAAAAACCTCTACGTGACAACTTCTATGAGAACGAACTTAATATTTAAAATTATAAAGCTGATTGCTGGTACTGTGAAGACATGATAATATTATATTTGTAACTGTGGATTGTGGATCATTACAGTATTCATATTATACCAATAGTATTTATTAAAGCAAGATTATTAGCAGATTAAGCACCGAAATAAATTACTTCTACTTAACATTGTTAGTAAAGTTAGCCATTGTTTCAAATATTTACATTTCATACACATTACATTACAATTAATTAGAAAATTGCAAATAAACAAGAAATATTGCTTTAACATGACAAAAAAAGCAATTATAAGTAAGAAACACTTTAAAAAGGCAAAATAAAAATTGACCCTATCACCACAGTCTAGTATATACAGTCACGAAGCTTGAGTTGATGAGGGTACTAAAAACAATAGACTGTGCCGGTAGTTTCACATTGTATGTGATGAGGCGATAGTAGCGATCCTAGTGGTTAGCAACTATCTATGGATGCATATTCCCTATGTATTGACCTTCGTGACTGTATATACTAGACTGTGCTATCACATTGATTTACCCCAAATCAAATTTATATCTATGCAAATAATGATTTACTTCCATCCAGTAAAAAAGGCATTTTTCCAAACATCCGGGCTCTAATCATAACATCGGCTACTACAGAATTGTTACCATCAGAACCCTCTTATGCAAGTAGGATGCACAAGATTGCAATCTGTAACGAATTAACAACGTGTGTTAAAAAAGTCGTCAAGCAGGGAATATAAAGAGTGTTTATAAAAAGTTTCTCTCACTTTAAATATGATAATAATAAAATTGGCAAACTTATTAACCGAGTCTTTGATGAGAAATTTCTTTTTATGCATGTTTTGTGCACATTGCATAAATTGCTTTTATCTTGTGTTATTCATCTGGTTCCTAGCAACTTGGCAATGAGGGCGACGCAGCGCAACAAATCAAGGTGTCGTAAACGAGTGTGGCAAAGCGTAGAAACACTGCAGACACTCGTGTATGGGAGTGAAGGGCTCTGATGCCCGGCCAGCGCACAAATATGACGAAAGAGATCAGACAGATAGCGATTCACTTGCCATAAAAAAAAACAGTTGAAGGTGTATATTTACTCGACTTCCTGAAAACTCGTTCACACACACAAATGAGAAAAAATTGCAGACTTAAGCTTTCGTTGCTAAGCAATTCACAATTCCGGATTCGTTGTGAGTCAGTTAAAACCAAGTTAATAATAATAATAATAATAATAATAATAATAATAATAATAATAATAATAATAATAATAGCGCCTCCAATCTCAGCTGAATGAACTCATGGACATAACCACGAGCAAAATACATCGCATTGTTTAGCTAGCTGAATTCGTTGTACAAATGGACAAGCCGAAACCTATCTTTTGGGTAGTATGGGCGTAAGGAACATATTTATAATACAATAAATAAACATCATAATGTAAATCCTTTAATATTCCCAAAGAAAAAATAGAAATAATTAAATTTAATTAATCAAAGTACAGTAGATTCTCGTTAATCCAATCTAATTCGGACCAAGACCTATTCGGAATGCAAGATTTTCGGATTAACCGAAATATTTCCTGTAATGCAATGCATGCTATTCACAAGCGCTGAGAGACGGTGGTGGGAGTACCCTGTTGCTATTTTTAGAACCACGACCAACAGGTTCACTTCATTACAACAGAAAATTACTGATTTTATGAACATGGCAGATGTGTAAATTACGTACAGAAAACACCAATTGTTCTAAGTACCCTTTAATGTGCTATTTTCATAATTTTTTTAAGTGAATTTATACATTTTTTTTCTTTTCGCTCCTTTGTACTATTACAATAGATTTGTTTTTTTTTTTTTCTTAAAATAATTTTGTTTGGATTAACGAGACTCCACTGTAATTCTTGATGACTGGCTCAAATAATTGTATTTATATTTTCATTATCTTCCCTATTTATTTTTCTACGTCTGTACATTTCTGTAAAATTATTGATTTTTTAATTGTCAAATATATTATACTATCTTATATACATTATTTTAGGTTATTTTAGGACGCTTTATCAACATCTTAGGTTATTTAGCTTATGATTGAAATGAGGTGATAATGCCGGTGAAACAAGTCCGGCGTCCAGCACCGAAAGTTACACAGCATTTGCTCGTATTGGGCTGAGGGAAAAGTCCGGAAAAAACCTCAACCAGGTAAATTGTCCCGACCGGGAATCGAACCCGGGCCACCTGGTTTCGCAGCCAGACGTGTTAGCCGTTACTCCACAGGTGTGGATTCTTTTTTATATAAAGAGACATTTTCAATACTTAGAATCAGGGCGGCGCTATCAAAGAGAGACTTCAAAAAAAAATGCGTAACAGTTGAAATGGTTATCTTATGAGCAGTAAAATGGTGCTCACGAAGAAAACTCTTGTAGGATGTAGATTACTAAAATTCAAACAGAGGTAGGCCTACTTTTGTCATGAAAACATTACAACGGTTGAGTCAAAAAATAGGCCTACAGTAGCTCTATACTGTACTCCAACCAGGAGAAAGTCTCAGGGTAATGAGACGTAGCGGGGTAATACAGTGAATGAATGTTGATGTCATAAGGTCACACACGAGGGTACACGCATCTCTATTGACTGACTCTCAAAGCACAAACGATAACACTGATACATATTTATACTACCCTAGTTACAAAATTAGATCACGGTTAATCTCCTGATCTTTTAATCCCTCCGTGCAGGAAATAACATATGCAGGAGAGCGCATGTCTTTTAAACTGATGTTAAAACGATAACATTATCTACTTCGCTCCAATAGATGACGCAATAGCAATCACATTCCTTTCTCGGTTAATCTCCTGGTTGGAGAACAGTAGTAGACTTATCATCATCTTTCTCAAGTTCTTCTGCCATTCCCATTCGAAAATCGATCAATTATCGTACAGGCCAGTGATGTCAACTGATGCCCATAGGAGCAAGCGCGCACTTTAGAGCCCAGGAGAGCCTGAGCGCTTTACAGCGGAAAGGAAAGAGACAGACGAAAGAGGTAGTATATGCCGCTTTGTCCAGCTATATACAGGGATGGCCAGCACTGATTCAATGGATAAAGGGAAGAGAACTTATTAAAGCTGTATCCATGTTAATTTTTAGATTTGTCTGAGAAGTATAAGTACATTATAAGAATGTAAGTTTTAATTTTCATGTTCATTTTTCATAAGTTTGCTTTTTTATTCAAAGGGAGTATTTTCTCAACTTAATTTACAGAAAAGTGAAATTTTCAGATATGTTTGCTTAGTAGCCTTACAGGTAGTAAAACAATGTTTTCGTAAATCTAATATATCGTAAATAAGTATTACTGAACATAGTATATTGAAGTGTTTTAAAATATTCGCATGGAAAATGTTTGTAAGGAAATGAATTAACAAAGCAAATACTGTTACATCACTAAGAAAAGATATGTGCCTGTGTGTTGGTAAAACGTCAGCTCTATAGCTTCAGCAGATTTCGAGATAATTTAATATTCTGATAACAGAAAGATGCACACTAATATCACCTAAAAGCATAATGCGATGAGAGTTTTATTATGTAATATTAGTTACAGTTAAAACATATATACCTAGACAACTTTTCATTGTACCGTACTATAATATTGTTTTGATTACTTTTATAAGGCTAAAGATACCATCAATATCAATTTCAACTTATCATGTCATATTCAGTGTCTTTCTTTGGGATAACACTTTCTTTATGAATGATGTGTTTAATTCACTTAGTACAGTATAGTTGTAGTTATTATGGAATTTGTGTGAATATTCCTTCTTTACTCTTTATTATGTTATTAACGTTTAAAACACAACTGCAATATTAGGCTAAGAAATAGGTGTTAGTACTTTTGTTTTACAGACAATATAGAAAGTAACAAACAGAAAGAAGCCATATGAAAATAACGACATAAAATTTCACGTTCCGTTTGAAGTTTGTGCACCACCGTTTTCTTAATCCAACAGGCTGCTTATTCCTCCTAGCATACCTAGCGCTTAATGCCCGCGCACGACGTCAAGGTCAGAAAAATGCGCTTGCTTTGACATCACTGGTATAGGCTATTCAACTAACCTTCTCAAATATCCTCTGTAGTTGGAAAGTGAGATGAATAATTTACAAATCAACACAGATCCGGAAAAAATGTACGTATAAGATCAGTTGCAGAGGTAAAACATAGCGATGTAAATGGGAAACGTAGAATGAGAGGAGTTGCACGACGTTAATAATGTAGAAGAAAGCAGTAACAGACTTGGAATATGTCTCATATCAGTAGAAGAATCTTCAACCAGAGAGGAATCGAACCGGAGCCTTGTAGAAAAGGAATGGATAAGGTAATGGCTGGAAGGTACTCAATTATTTCCATTCTCGCTGCCATAACTGTCGGCTCGGACATTGTTAACAATTGCGTATTTTAGTGAAAGAGCGAGATAAGTAACAAATGAAGGAAAACACATTGTATTTTTTATTTAAAAAAAAATTTAGAAGCTCTCATTTTCTTTTCGTTAAATTATAAACATTTCTAGTTCAGAATATATGTGGTTACTATAACAACCATTGAAATGAAAGAGGTTGAAATAAGGGAAATTGTTTGTTATAATGTAATGACACGCTTAATAAAATGGAATACTGTAAATTATTTGAATGGGATAGCCCACTCTAACGCCGAACTCCTCAATTATACCTGGGCCCCAGGCAAAGGGAGAACTACGATGTCAGTAAGTTGTCTTGACAAAGGGGCAGCGAAAACTTTGCCTCAGGCTTGTAACAAACTTTTATGGACGCCCTGTGATTTATATTAAAAGCTATTCCAATTTCCTCTCTCTCTGTGGCTATAAGCGTACATGCCTTCTAGCTCAGTGTTTTAATTTTCAGCAACATCCTCCATTTCATTAACTACGAGTGTAAAACAGCTCCATTTAACGACTCTGTATCGACTGAAACAGTTACAAAGTAGCATAAAACGAGTAGGTCTAATTTTTAATATCAAGATGTAGGGTTTACAGTCAGAAGTAAAGGAAACCTACGTATAATTCTCAGCAGGAAAAAGGAGGTTTCCTTCTCTCAGAGATAGGTAGTCTAGACAACGTTGTTTTATGATTGTTCTGTCTCATCTTAAGCACTAGTCATATACTATGCAGATACATGACCAAAGAGATATAAGCCTAATACTTTTCCAGTCTGTTGTTCTGTCAACTGTGCCATTAGGTCTATTTATCATCGATGTAATTCGAAAAAGCTACATGGAATTTCGGCGACATTTCATTTATATACTCATATTACAATGTAGTTTTGTAATTCACTAAGGGGTTAGGTACAGCTTACAGCAGTAAAATTTTGCAAATATTCGACTTTTGTTTTCCTCCATTACTGTAGTAGTAGTAGTAGTAGTAGTAGTAGTAGTAGTAGTAGTAGTAGTAGTAGTAGTAGTAGTAGGTTATTTTACGACACTTTATCAACATCTAAGGTTATTTAGCGCCTGAATGAGATGAAAGTGATAATGGCGGTGAAATGAGTCCTGGGTCCAACACCGAAAGTTACCCAGCATTTGCTCATATTGGGTTGAGGGAAAACCGCGGAAAAACCTCAACCAGGTAACTTGTCCCGACCAGGAATCGAACCCGGGCCACCTGGTTTCGCAGCCAGACGCGCTAGCCGTTACTCCACAGGTGTGGACTCCATTACTGTATCTTGTACAATAATGAAAATTGGCATGTGTAAAACACTGTCCTTCTGCTATAAGACAAAAGTATTTTAATGATTAAAAAAATGTATTTATATATATATTTTTTCATAATTCAAAATTCACTGTGCAGTGATGAAGCGTTCCCCTTGTAACTCAAAAATATCTAACATTCTGTGATGAAATTTGTTGTGTATTTATGCATGTAATATCTATAATATGATACAAAATCACTTCTCTACCTTTGATAGATTGTCTGATAAAAATAAATTCATTTAAAAAATGATCAAATATCAGTGTTTTCTTCTGACACAAAATAAAAAAGATACTTATTTAGGAATGTAGTTGAAAGAGCATGATATTGCAAACATGAGTTTCAGCAATAAAATGAAAGAGAGAAAACACGTAAAAGTTAACAAGTTTATGAGTCATGAGGGAAACGCTTCATCACTGCACAATGAACTGCCACAGTTTTGAATTTTGAAAAAAAAAAAAAAAAAAAAATGAAATAAAATAATTTTTTATCATACAAATATATTGGCCTATTTTTTCATACAGCAGAAGGACAGTGTTTTACATATACCAAATTTCATTATTGTACAAGATACATTAATGGAGGAAATTTTTGGAAATATTCAACTTTTTTAGTTGAATATTTCCAAACATTTTACTGCTGTAAGCTGTATCTAACCCCGTAAGTCCTATGTAAGATACGTTGAAATTGGTTATAGCATTATCGAAGGAACTGATGAAATTATATCTCATGAAAAGAGTATCGATATAAAATATACAGTATATAAAATTCAAAGAAGAAGTACATTCATAAGATTACGTACGTAATTTGTGCACAATTAAAAATTTAATTTGTAATTTTATCCATAGTTGGTACCTAAACTGCTCTTTATTTCACCGTTCTTAGCAACCTAAACAATGACTTTATACACAACATTGAATTAAAAGTTTTTCTATAACAACCAAAACATTAGCTACAATAAAATCCATGCATTCATTCATTTATAACTTCTCAAACAAAATATTACAAAGAAAAGGTGTACGATAATTTAAAATTGAATTTAGATACCAATAATTAAATTAACATACCGGCAACGGATAAAATATTGTATAGCACACGAGAGTAAACAGATTTTATGCGCTCGTGGAAATTATCTGATGGTAAATTACTATTACATAGGCCCACAGCATTACAAATTTTCAAAACACTTTACGCCGTTCTTGTTTTCTATTATTTTGAAAAATAAGTATCCTGTATTGGGTTGTAGAAAATAGTGAAATACGGAGTAATAGACTATAAAGTACAGTGATTAAAATACATACATACTCACAATTAGAAAAGTAAATTGAAGAAACGTCTGTATTTTTTTTCTGCTTAAGTTTTGAAGAACACTGCATCTTTAACTCTTCCTCATTTCTTCCTTAACCAAACCAAATTTCTGGCACTCTCGATTCGTTTCAAATAATTAACTTCATTTTGGACACTTAAAACTTTTCATTTCTTTACACCTTGCTCCGTTTTACTGTATGTAACACTTTGTTTCCAAACTCAATGTCTGAACTTGTAATCTGAAATGTATGTATCGATTAAAATACGATATCCAACTTGATCTGTTATATATTGTTTCTAAAATGTTGTTAGCACGACAGAAGAAAGAGTTCGGCCTAACGTACCTCACATTCTACTCTCGTTTAGTAGAAACCCAGTTCTTTGCTCGTAGAATTCTTTTTCACATTAACTGAAAACTGTATTGATAACTATTAATATTACAGATACCTGCGAATTCCTCTAAACTGTACCTTTAAATAATTACTAGAATGCCATCCCAGAAAATCGATTAGGCTAGTTTCGTAGCCCCTATAATTTCTCAATTAGGCTATACGACATACTCCAATGAAGTAAACGGCGATCGACAGACGAAGGATCAAGGTAGCAAACGTGACCTTGAGTTGGAGCGAGTGACGTCATCTAGCTGTATACGGGAGTTGTTAATAAAATTTGAGGCACGAATTGGTGGGTCGCGAGATAGCCGAGGCAGTGTGACTCGACAATGCGAAGCGATAGAACATTCGCAATGGTGTCAAACGATTCTTAACAAACCAAGCTACAATGTCAATGTCAATGAGCAGCAATCAGCAGTCGACAAGTTAAATTTGTAAAAAAAATTGCGATTGAATTTGAATAAAGCGAGAAAATTCATAATATCGAGGCATATATACCGCAAATGGGAGAGGGCGTATAAACTACGGGTAGCAAAGGATATATCACTATGTTTACTATAGCAACCGACATGTATACTCTCAATGCATACAAGATGGCTACTCCAAAGAGTTCTAATACAACGAAGATAAATCGGGTATTCAAGCTATGTGTAAAAAAGAGCTCTTTGTTACTGCTAACGTTTACTATAACAACAATTCTACCAACGACGTAGTCACGCATAAAACTTGCGACTTAAAACCAGTAATCAGCCCTCCAGATGGAACGGTCACACAAAGTGTATAAGTGTGTTTTTTCGAGCGACGGAATTTCGCTGTCGTGGATCTTATTTAAATAAAATTAGCATTGATATGTTTATAGGCCTACATATGGGAAATGTCTCTTATTTAAACGCTTGAGAAGCTTTTGTCATCTAGTCTGCTGTCAAAAAATCTGAAAGTTAGAATTTGTAGAACAGTTATATTACCGGTTGTTCTGTATGGCTATGAAACTCGGACTCTCACTTTGAGAGAGGAACAGCAGGTTAAGGGTGTTTGAAAATAAGGTTCTTAGGAAAGTATTTGGTGCTAAGAGGGATGAAGTCACAGGAGAATGGAGAAAGCTACACAACGTAGAACTGCACGCATTGTATTCTTCACCTGACATAATTAGGAACATTAAATCCAGACGTTTGAGATAGGCAGAGCATGTAGCACGTATGGGCGAATCCAGAAATGCATATAGAGTGTTAGGAGAGCGGAGGGAAAAAGACCTTTGGGGAGCCCGAGACGTAGATGGGAGGATAATATTAAAATGGATTTGAGGGAGGTGGGATATGATGATAGAGACTGGATTAATCTTTCACAGGATAGGACCGATGGCGGGCTTATGTGAGGGCGGCAATGAACCTCCGGATTCCTTAAAAACCATTTGTAAGAACGTATAGGCCTACAGTATTTTGTAATGTAAGAACAGTGTGGAAACAAGAGACACATAAGTGAAAACCACGAGGAATACTGTTGCGAGATTATAGTGTTTGCTTCAAGACATGAAAACTATTAATGTTTAAATTTAATTTAAAACTAAAACAAGACAGCCATTACGAAGCACGGCTCTGCTGATGCGTTTCACTACAACCCCAACCTATAACGCCGTGTGTAACCCACTTATTTCTCATCCCCTCTCCGTTCAGGACACGCGTATATTTCTTGTTCAGTGGTAGGAATAAATAATAGGAAAGGGCATGCTGGCGAGGAAATGAGATGCCCTCGTCCCTAATTCAGTTACCGTCTGGTTTCTTTTTAATTTCCGCAGATACCGTCCCTATGCAGAGGACTTCATCTCGACTTCGCGTGCATCCCCGTCATCCAAGGATGCTTTATTGGCTTTCAAAAGTGCCGAAACTACCCCCGCTAATCGCTATGACCGGGGGGCGTGCAGGGATTATAGACAACCTTCTCAAGAGTCACGGACCGAGACCAAATCTTTCGGGGTGGAAGGGAGAGAGAGGCAGCTGGCCGCATGTGAGAAAGTCGATGGCCCAGAAAATTGGGCTCAAGGGAGAAGAAACACCAGGGCCCCGGGGATTGAGGCCGTTATGCTATTTTAAATTGCTAAACAATTGTTGAAGCTCGTCGAAAAAGACATCCACTTGCTCGATAACTCATCATCATCGTCATTAGGGCTAGGATTTTGATGAAATTGAATCTTTTTTCTAGTAAGCCAGAAACATAGCTGCTTTAGTTTTTATATGTTATGTGATAAACTAAGTGTTTTAGGACATATTTATTAGGGCATTTTCGAGCAAATGCTGGGTAACTTTCGGTGCTGGACCCCAGACTCATTTCACCGGCATTATCACCTTCATATCATTCAGACGCTAAATAACCTAGATGTTGATACAGCGTCGTAAAATAACCCAATAAAATAAAAATAAAAATAATTAGGACATTTTTTTTGTCTGTTTCAAGTCATAAGAGCATTTTTGTTTTATTCGGTCATTTTTTACGCATTTTAATTTAATTTTGACCATAAATCTCCATTATTAATGTAAAATAATGTTTATTTCCTTCGATATTTTCTCTACATATTTTGTCCATTAATACCCATTATTTTGTATAATAATTTAATCGTTTTTCTACACAAATATTGGCATTTTAAAGTAGTACACCCCATGTAATGGATCAGTCCAAAAATCCCTTCAATATAGACTTCTCTATGCATGCTAGTTCCGGATAAGAGTGGCCTTGTGGTAGGCTATATGGAAACTACATCAGGTAAAATAATTAATTAAAGTGTACTACTTAGAAAAACTATGTAAAATTAAATAAACTTAAATGTTGGTACTAGAATTTAATTTAATTAATAGTCTAAATATTAAGTAGTACAAAATCTCTTTTCCTACTAAGCCAATTATGTAAGATCAATTTTTAGGGCATTTTTGAAAGATTTTTAGGTCATAAATTCATGGTTTTTAAAACATCTTTTCATTATTTATAGGTCATCAAAATCCTAGCCCTAATCATCATCATCATCATCTATCCTGTGAGGATTAGATATTAGAAATAATGCAAACACCCTGACGGCCAGGCGCTATCTATTACGTACAGTGGTATATTTTCCTCCTCGGTTAGTCTTTGTCTGCAATGGGATGCAGTAAGCCCATCGAGTGAGAGTTTTGCAAGAGAGGGGGTCATGTTCATTATGCCAGTGTCGAAAGTTTTTGCAGAGGGTGCTTTTCTCGGCTGTTACGCAGTAATAAATTAAGGTAGAGGAATTCCCTTTACGCGTAAAAATAGTAGGATATAGAGATTTGTAATGTCCAGTATCATGTAAATCAAATGCCATTGTAAATTAAATTTATTCAAGGTTTTATGCTATGGTATGAGTGGTGGTATTATGGGACAGGGTTGTCACATATTACAACATTACTATTCCTGTGAGAAAAATAGATGTTCAGGACAAAACTAGTTTTACAACCTTCTAATTTGTGTGTAAGGCACTGATAAACGTGCATGAAAGGTGCTGATGACAAAACTAGGGCCTTCACTTATGGAAAACGGAGAACTTCATATTTTTGACATAACTATCAAGACATTGACTTCCATATGAATTCTGTGTCTAATGTGTCACCGGTGTTCATGTCTTAAGCATTGTATGTGATTCCAGACTTAATTTTTAGAATTTACGCAGGCAGTTTGCCCCATATTGCAACCTTATTTTCTGGAAGTCCAGTTTCATTATGCGGCATGAGCATTTGCAAAACATAATATCTGATTCCTTGATATAATCATATTATGACTTTGCATATGTAAGGAGAAATGATATTCCTATAAGACAGCCTGCAGAACCCGTAAGTAGGGGAAATACGACGTCAACTCACTCCACTTCTATTGGGGATGATTGACTTTACGTAGAGTTGTTGACATTCTTTGCATATGGGAAGGTCTATTAGTGGCGGCACTGTAATTAAAAAAAAAGATGGTAATAAAGTCATTGTATTTGTAATGCGTTATGTCGTTTCAAGTTTTGCGATTATGCTAGGTTTTCTGTAGGTTTAGATTTCTTTGCACCTAGCCTGGTTTAGGTTTTCCAAAACTTTCCCCTTATCATCACCTACGGAAACATAAATTTGTAGCATTTAGGTAATGAACGTTGAAAGTTAATATATATGTTACTATTCATTTCAATACAAAATGAACACAACTAGTGATGTCCTTAATAAAATTTAACAGTATATAAATAATCAATATACAAGAGATAGGTTTGGAAGTAAATCCCGAAAAGATAAATTATATGATGATGTCTCGTGACCAGAATATTGTACGAAACGGAAATGTAGAGATTGTAAATTTATCCTTTAAAGAGGTGAAAAATTCAAATATCTTGGAACAACAGTAACAAATATAAACGATACTCGGGAGGAAATCAAACACAGAATAAATATGGGAAATGCCTGTTATTCGGCTGAGAAGCTTCTGCCATCCAGTCTGTTCTCAAAAAGCTGAAAGTTAGAATTTGTAAAATAGTTATATTACCGGTTGTTCTGTATGGTTGTGAAACTTGGACTCTCAATTTGAGAGAGAAACAGAGATTAAGGGTGTTTGAGAATAAGTTTCTTAGGAAAATATTTGGAGCTAAGAGGGATGAAGTTACAGAAGTATGGAGAAAGTTACACAACGCAGAACTGCACGCATTGTATTCTTCAACTGACATAATTAGGAACATTAAATCCAGACGTTTGAGATGGACAGGGCATGTAGCACGTATGGGTGAATCCAGAAAGCATAAAGAGTGTTAGTTGGGAGACCGGAGGGAAATAGACCTTTGGGGAGGCCGAGACGTAGACGGGAGGATATTACAATGGACTTGAGGGAGGTGGGATATGATGATAGAGACTGGATTAATCTTGTTCAGGATAGGGACAGATGGCGGGCTTATGTGAGGGCGGCAATGAACCTCCGGGTTCCTTAAAATCCATTTGTAACTAAGTAAGTAAGTAAGTGAGGAGAAATGATAGTCCTATAAGGGATCACCTCAAATCCCATTTTTCATTTCATTGTTTTCAAATTAGAGACTGTCCCATATTACCACCTTCTCCTCAGTATTATAATATAGCTAGAATATTAAATCATGCTATTATTGAAATTGGTAGGCTACTAGAAGAGCACTGCAAACTCGTTTAAAAACGGAGCCGAAATTCTGGACGTTATGTTACACGACAGATCTTGAGAGACATGATAGGTGACGGTGTATCGCATTCCTGGAAAATATAATTTAAAGTTGTAAGTTATAGTGTTGCAATGGTCGGTGCCGGGCGGCGAGGTTTCCAGTAGCGGCGATTGGTTCGTGCAATTAGCGACGGGGCGGGCGGCTGAGTGATGGCGCCCTAATGAATTCTTCCCGGGGGACGGTACCGCACGGTAACAAATTACCAGCTGTCAGGACTGAGTGGCTGGGCGGACAGGCGGTCGAACCCCACTCCTTGTACTTGGACCCATCCGGCAGCTCGGTCGTACGGTGTGCCTCCGACAGACTAATTGAAGAAATTCGGAATCAACCGTCAGAAGACTGACAGAAAAGAAGTTATCGTGATAGTAATACGCAAACAGTCTTACTAATAAACCATGTATAGTTTAATACGAGACTTATGCAGAGTTGAGACAGAAAGCGTTACTAATAAACCATGCATAAGCCATGGATGTATAAACAGTTTGTAACTGTATAATGGGAATTCCTTTGCAATAGTTATATACACGAAACCCCTTGTTTAAGCATTGTATATAGAGAAAAAATGGCCGCCCTTCTAACAGCTGTTCGTATCGACTATCATTTTATGATGATGGTTGTCTTGTAACCAAAGAAGAACAAACCAAAGAGCACAGAATAATTAGAATTATATTGCTGTAGCTTGTACTCTTTGACCAAAATATAGTGTGGTAATCGATTAGAGCTAGTTGCACTATCGATACTTAACACGCCACACTAGAGCGCTCTACCGGATGCAATAGAGAACCTCAGATATTCTATTACCTTTCGTAACGAAGTAATGACGAAACTATGACGTTGCTGTATAACAGTACAATATTTGTACTGTTATACATCATGACGTATGTAGTGATTATTAGTAAGGAATTTACACACAACTTATAAACGAGCTACTCATATATAAGTATAAGACAGTTAAACGTCTGCATATAGAGTTTTTATTAGTAAGACCGAAAGACTATATAAAATTATATGCTGGAACCAACTAAAATCTCAATACCTGGGCGCTACAGCCCATAGAGGACCAAGGACGAACAGCGGAATGCTAGTCTCACATCCACATGACTCTGCAGAGGTGAACTATCATTCAACCAATAAGGGTGCATTATGTGGTTAGCACGATGATTTCCCTCAGCCATCGTAACTTTGTCTAAATCGTAACGTTTTGTCACTATTCTTCCTCTGAGAGGCTCTACAAACCTTGCAATTTCTTCACATGTTGCTGAAGAAGTTCTCGTAAACTAACATCAAACTCACTGCAAGCTTCCCTGTATGTAAGGTCAGCATGACATAGGACTATTGCAGAGACAGCACAAGACATGGATTAAGGTGAATTTCTTTATTAACTACTCCGGGAATCGAATCCGGACCACTATCACTGATCCACGACGATTGACCTTTGTCATATTTAGTATAATTATGACTGTACACTTTTACTACGTCATACTACGTTTGACCAATAAAACGGTACGGAACGACGTATTTCAACCAGTCATGGATGCTTATCCTAGAATTTTTTTCATCTCCCTAGCATTTGTTTTTATCATCTCCCTACCATTTGTTTCTATATTTGCCAACATTGTACTTTCAATAATTGTACCTTTTTAAATAATTCATATTTGTTTCATCATTCTTAATTAAAACATTTCCATTATTTAGCTTTTTTATATTATTTAGGTTATGTTATAGCTTCTGCTGTATGAAATTATAGATTGTCCCGTATCAGAGATTGTTTAATATATAATTGAAGTGGAATGCAACTGTTTTAATAAAAAAAAGAAAATGAATCAAGAAAGCCTTCTTGACTAGCAATCATCCATAGAGTTCAATGAAGATTGTATAGTTGGTACAACTGATAACAAGAGAACAGCTTATCATAACACACTACTGCCATCTAGCGGAATATTTGTAATGATGAGATGGTACAATAATACATTTGAAGACAGTTCAGTAATTTCGTAAATCAATTAATATTTTATTGTATTAGAGTACGGTACTTTATTTCTTCTAATCTTTATACACTTTCTTCTAATAGTCAATTAAATCCCACTCGAGTTTTGATTTTCTTTAGAAAAATAAAAACCTCTAGTGAGATTACTATAGATAAGTAATAGGAATAAAAATTCTTAACTTTTATATTGGCATATTACAGGATTGAAGGCTAATTTCACAATACAAACTTAACCCTAAACACAAGGAGAGACCGAGCATTTTTTAAATAATCGTAAAAAAGAAGCAGTTAATTGCACAGGCCTGCCTATAAACTCAGTTTCAGCTATTAAGAAAATAACGAATAGCGTAAAAGAAGTAACTAAAAAGACATTAAGGTAGTAGCACAGTCTAGTATATACAGTCACGAAATTCAATACGTAGTAAATATGCATCCATAGATAGTTGTTACCCACTAGGATCACTAATATCTCCTCATTACAGACAATGCGAAATGGCCTGCACAGTCTATTGTTCCTAGCATCCTCACAACACAAGCTTTGTGACTGTTTATGCTAGACAGTGGTAGTGGTAGTGGTGGTGGTGGTAGTAATAATAATAATAATAATAATAATAATAATAATAATAATAATAATAATAATAATAATAATAATAATAATCCGTGGCGCTAAATCCCTTCCAGGGCCCAGACCGACCTACCGGCTATTGGCCTCACGGCCACATGTCGAAGTAAACGATCATCCAACCAGTATGGCGATATCATGTGGCTAGCACGATGATCCTCCAGCCGTTATAGCCGGACTTCGTAACCGGAATTCGCTACCTATTGTAGCTCACCAAGTGCATCACGATGCTGGCATCGGTCCCGTACACTTGCCGAAATTTCATGAGAAAATTTCTTCCTCCATTAGGACTCGAACCAGCACGCATTTCATAAAGCGTATCTCAGACAGGATGCCTTAGACCACGACGCCACGGCGCGGGACACATTAAGGTATCAACACAGTCTAGTATATACAGTCACGAAGCTCAATACGTAGGGAATATGCATCCCTAGATAGTTGCTAACCACTAGGATCGCTACTATCGCCTCATCACAGACAATGTGAAATAGTACCGGCAGTCTATTGTTCCTAGCATTCTCAACAACTCAAGCTTCGTGACTGTATATAATAGACTGTGGTATTAAGATGTAGGTATAATAATGTGTTAAAATAGAGTTGTCATTAATTTGTTTGCGTACGTCTTTTGTTTTCTGCAATAGAACATCCAAACGTCGATATATGGTATCATTATGTATATCTGCCATCATTATGGCAGTGAAAGTGTATATTAAGCAAAAGAGAACCATTACCTTCACTTGAAAATGGCTTGGACATAAATAAATGTGCGTAGGATGAGGTGAAATGTCACATTGCAACCCTCTCATGTAGTCTGCTCCAACTTTTTCCTGAAGTGTGTTTAAGGGACTGAAAGCGTCTATTAAAGAAAATGATAAATCTAAATAATAAATGGTGATAACCTTAAAACCTTCACGTCATCAATCTAGCCATCCCTCTTTGTCTATTTAAAACACTCCTGCGGTTGGTTTTAGGTTTTTTTATATTATTAAATCATCTCCCCTTTTCCTATAAACTCATCATCCTCTTTGCGTATTCACCCCTGCAGGCACATTACAAAAACTAACATGCAATTGTGCGGAGCAAATTCGATTTCGACGAACCATCCCTCTTTCAGCCCCCGCTCACGCCTCAACCCCTCTCGCAAACACCCTGCCTGTTAAAATCGGCCCCCTAGCATCCACCACCGTTCATTTTAGTGGTTCGAATAAAAAAAAATAATGTTCTCTTTTCCACATAATATTTTATAACATTTCGGTCCGTGCATAAACCAACCTGTTAAAATGCAGGTGTACCAACGTCATAACAGTATTTCACGCGTTTGCACATTATTGATTTTACAAGCTTCACTACTTCGACTGCTTTACAAGTATTTACAGTATCTGGAAGTGCAAAGAGAATCATTATGTGCGTAATAGAGTATTCTATATGTCTACTATATATAAATTATATATATGTACATCAGGTAAACTATATACAGCCGTCCATGATGTCTACTAGACTATAATATATAAATCATATGTACATCAGGTAAATTATATACAGCTGTCCACGATGAACGCCTACAACACAGTTAAGAACAGCTCTGACGTTGTGCGTGAGCCGCGATCGCGGGTTCGAATCTCATCTGTTGTCAATATGAAATAAATGTGCCTCAGGTTAAGTCCCATGTCTTGTCGAACTTGTATCACGGAAATTCCTATACAGAGTCAGGTCAATAAAAATGCCCATATACAGGGTACTGAGGAGGAATAGTAAATAGCCCATTTTATGAGGTGGTTTTTATGGAGTAAAAAAAGTTCAAGTAAACATGTCTCCAATTTTCAATGGTTGTGGAGGTACGATTTTTTAATATATTTTTTTTTATAAAAAGGAAAAACAAATGCCTTAATAGGTTAGGTACAGCTTACAGCAGTAAAACTTTTCGAAATATTCAATATGTTTTTCTCCCATTACTGTATCTTGTACAAAAATGAAAATTGGTGTATGTAAAACACTGTCCTTCTGCTATATGAAAAAAAAAAAAAAAAAAAAAAAAAAACGATTTAAATTTGTTTTTTTTTTTTTTTTTTTTTTTTTCAAAATTGAAAATGGTGGCAGTTCACTGTGCAGTGATGAAGCGTTTCCCTCAAAACTCATAACCTTGTTAACTTTTTCACGTTCTCTCTCTTTTATTTTATTGCTGAAACTCATGTTTACAACATCATGCTTTTTCAACCACATTCCTTAATAAATAATATATTTTTTTATTTTGTGTTGAAAGAAAATACTAATATTTGGCCATTTTTAAGTGAATTTATTTTTTATCATACAATCTAACAAAGTTAGAGAAGTAATCTTGCATTATATTGTAGATATGACATTCATAAATACACACAAAAAATTTCATCACAGAATGTTGGATAATTTTTTAGTTATGTGGGAAACACTTCATCACTACCCAGTGAAATAAATTTTGAAAAAAAAAAATGTAAACGATTTTCTTAAATAGTAAAAATATCTTTTTTTTTTCACATAGCAGAAGAGCTTTTTTACACATTCTAATTTTCATTATTGTAGAAGATACAGTAATGGAGAAAAAAAGTTTAATATTTCCAAAATTTTACTGCTGTAAGCTGTACCTAATCCTAAATGATTATATTTATTTCTTATTTTCTGTGGTATCAATACATTTAAACAGTTCATTGCATATTATGTCCGCTCTGTTGACAACAGTAAATGTTGCTTTTCTGAACTCGTCTTATTCAATTATTGCGAGCGAACAATTCGTCCATTGTGTTTGTTTCTTTTTGTACAATTCGCCTTTCATTCATTCCCACAGACAAAAATCAACAGGAGTAAAGTCTAGGGACCTTAGTGGCCATTGCTATCGTTCGGGAAAAGTGATATTTATATCATGTGTCACCTGACGAGTAACATGTACAGTGGCTTCATCATGCTGGAAAAACATGCCCAGCCTTATAGCCAAGTGGAACTACCAAGAGCTGTTTCCCTACACTCATTATGAACAGTCCTGCCCTCTGACGGTCGCAGAAGAGCGACACGTACTATTCCCTTATACGTAATCAATAGTACTTAGACTTTTGTCGTCACTTCATATGAGTCGTAAGGCTTTTTACGCGTAAACGTTCCACACCCATTTGAAATTTAACACACACACACACACCTTTTACTCAGAATAGTTCATTACTATCATCCCTTAAAATATTTACTATTCCTTCTTAAATATCCTGTATATACATGGACTTCAAGAATTGTCAGAGCATAGAGTAGGAGTAAGACTAGAAGTGGGAAGAGCAGCGGTAGCTACCAGTCATAGTAGTAGCAGAAGTAGTATCAGAAACAGTAGGGCCTATGCCTAGTACTACGACAAGTAAACACATAGTTTTTTTACGTAATGAAGTTCATAAGGATAGCGGCTGTATCTTAAAGTACGTAATGTATATTTTTTTTCCACATCTGTGGAGTAACGGCTAGTGCGTCTGGCCGCGAAACCAGGTGGCCCGGGTTCGATTCCCGGTCGGGGCAAGTTACCTAGTTGAGGTTTTTTTTCGTGATTTTCCCTTAACCCAATATGAGCAAATGCTGGGTAACTTTAGGTGCTGAACCCCGGACTCATGTCACCGGCATTATCACCTTCATCTCATTCAGACGCTAAATAACCTAAGATGTTGATAAACCATCGTAAAATAACCTACAAAAATACCCTTAGGAGAATCTCGAAGGCTACGACAGCAGCCTGAAGCTAAATGCACCTTAACACTGCTTTTATAAGGGATGTTTTAGTCCAATTGCCCGCTTTCTCTAGATATCGTGATTCAGCTATGTGATCCCATCTGTCGATTCAGCCGTGTACACTCAAGGTTCGATAAACTCCCGCTAGAGCATCCTGTCATCTACCGAATACTATAGTAACTGTACCAAGTACACACTACGCCCCCTCAAACTGAAGCCATCTGTACGCCAGTCGCAGTACTACAACTAGCTACGCCATTTTGGTAAATGATAATGCTGATGAATATTGAAATGGAGAGCGACGGTGGAATAATGGAAAGAAATGGAAAAAAAAAAAAAAAACGAAAAAAAACCCACACGCCTTATCTTTGTTCAATATAAATAATTTCGGCCATCACCGGGATTTGAACTCGTGTCCGCAGTAAGCCAGCGCCCTGCCAACTGAGTGACGCACTTTAATAATAGGACTGATTCCAAACAAAGAAATGCTGGCATGATAATAATGGAGTAATGCTGAAATATGAAAGACGAAATAACTTAAATATCCTAATTAGGTTTTTCCGACAGTAACTCTATCGACTGCAGTCTCAAAATCTGCGAACCTGGAGTATCAATTCCTTGACACGAAATACTGTACCGGTACCGTCATTTCCCATAACTATGGTCCTGGAACACAACTATTGTCCATTCAAATTTTGTACACTCCATAATAAGTTGGGTCGATTCGTGAATGAATCGTTTATTCGAACGACTAATAATAAAGAATCATAAGAATCGAATCGTGGTATCAACGAATCGTCGTTCGAAAGAATAGTAACGAATCGGCATGGTATCGTAACCCATGATTCTATTTACTTGTTTGATGTAACCTGTCAGCGGACATTTCCGAACCATGCCGAATGCTCCCGAGCGAGAGTGAAAACAAAATAGGCCTACTGCATTTGTTAAGTGTGAAAAATAATGACCACAACCTGAAATTTGCATAGGTAAATAGAGATGTAATGCAAAAAATGTACTTGATAATAAGTTTCAGTTGATAAATTGTAATTAAGAAACAATATCCTGGATAATTTTGTAGACTAATGGAGGTCATGATGAATGGTTCCGGCCAATGAGAAAAGGACAATTCAATGTCTCGCCTCTTATGCCATCTATGCGAGAGATGTAGAACGTTTTTGTTCTACCCGTGGTTTGCAAAGGAAAGTGTCCATTGAATCGTTCGTTGACGATTCAAAAGAATAGTTGGAATCGCAGACTGGGAAGAATCGTGAACTCGTTGACGATTCAAAAGAATAGTTGGAATCGCAGACTGGGAAGAATCGTGAACGAATCGTTAGAATCGATTCGTAATGTGTGATTGAATCGTTGGAATCGATTTCTGAAAGTGAATCGTGTTGCCCAATTCTACTCCATAACGTAGTACCTCGTTTATCTACATTTTTGCTGTACTGTAGTTTGAAGACAAGTCACTGCAGCTATCTACGAACGATCTATCTTAATCTGTCTTACTTCTACAATGTTCTTCGAATAGTTGTATCGTGGACCATAGTTGTGTTCCAGGACCACAGTTACGGGAAATGACTGTAGTTGCTCGACTTTGAAAATATTGATATAAAATTAGACTATAACTTACTTATCTGATACCTTTTAGAACGCAATTAAGAGGTAGTACTCTATTGATTCTATATTATAAGATAAAAGGTATTACGAAATGTCAGAAGATAATATAAGAAGTAAAAGGAACCGATAAAATAAAGGAACAAGTGTTCATTTGTTTTATTAGGCATCAATAAACAAATTAGCGAAGTAGTCGTAGTTAGTTTCCATGCCTTTTTGTATTTAATGTATAGCTGCAAATTTTATCAGTAACGATATTTGACATCACTACAGCAACGACAGAGAAAGTCTGGCTGTATCTTACGTACATTTGTTTAATCCGCGGAGGTACGCGCCGTGGAGTGGCGGTTATGAATGATTAATAGCGCTGCCATTGCTGTTTGCTTAGCCGAAACGAGCCAGGTGGGGCCAGGACCAAATCTGCTGCCATCGATTTCCTTACTGCGTGCGACTATCACAACATGTCTGCGATTTACCCGTTGCCATGGGGATTAATCGAGATGCAGTTTTCTGTTTTAACATCCCACTACTACAGTTTTCAGTCTCTGAGACAAGCTAAAAGACTGGTTTCATCTACCTGGAAGAAGAGGCTACGATAATTTATTTCAAAACATATTTCTGTTCACCAATTGTAGGTAATCACCGCAGTGTTTCATTGGTGATATGCATGTAACAGTAGCAAAAATGTTTACTATCAAGTCGATCATTATAGAAATTCTCGTGACAGAGAAACGAGCTAGCTTATTCTTCCGATATAATCGAATTCAATGGAAATCAGTTGTGGTAAACATAAAGAATATACGCTCATTAGGATCAGCTGCTCCTAAGATAACCCTGGCATTAAATAACAAGTTGAGTTGTTTTGACTGCCTAATGTGCCTGTTAATTTTCCCCTCCGCTTTTGCTTACACTTAATATCCATACAGTAGTCTATTATAAAAAAGTTTTGTCGCACAGATATTTTATAATTCCAGAAAGAAGGCAGTGTGCATGATCAGGCGACGAACGACTTGGTTCACAAGAGAACGACTAGTCGTGGTAATAAAATAAAAAGTCTGGAAGATAGCTTTCCTCAAGTTTTTAGGCTTCCTTTCACAATGTCATTCTATTACAGCTTCGTAAAGGCCTAATAGTTATCCCGAATGTGAATGAAAACTTAGACCTACATGTTCAGCAAAGATTTAGGCCTACTACATCACTATGCAGCATCATTACTGTCAGTTGACTCTCTTATTAATACAGGCATGGCAGTAGTACGCTAAAGAACAAGACATGTATATGCTTGTGTTTAATCACCAAGTCTGAAATGACTCTATTGGCGGTAAAGCGAAATTTTGCTCGTCTTGAAACCCCCCCGAAACATCAAAGCAATAATAAAATCATTAGTATAATAATAATAATAATAATAATAATAATAATAATAATAATAATAATAATAATAATAATAGTTAATACAATGTGTGACACTCTTTATTTAAAATTGACAACAATGCTTTCATTGATTTACCAACATCAGTATTATTTTTAATATTATATATTTATTTAAATGGCTTTTTCAGAACATGGGAGGAGTGATGTAGGAGGAAGAAAAATAAAGTGCCTAAGATTTGCCGATGATATGGCGTTGTTAGCAGAAGATGAAATAATAGGTCTACTAAAGGATATCCTATTGGAGCTAAACGATAGCTGTGAGCAGTATGAGATGAAGATAAATGCAAATAAGACGAAGAGCATGGTCATAGGAAGAAAAATACAGAAGATAAACTTGCGAATTCTAAATGAAGCAGTAGAGCAAGTAGACAGCTTCAGATACTTGGGATGTACTATAAACAGTAACATGAGCTGCTGCCGGGAAGTCAAAAGGAGAATAGCAATGGCCAAGGAAGCTTTTAATAGAAGAAGGAGCATCTTCTGTTGACCTCTGGAAAAAGAACTAAGGAAGAGACTAGTGAAGTGCTTTGTATGGAATATGGCATTGTATGAAGCAGAAACATGGCATTACGACGAACTGAAGAGAAGCGAATAGAAGCATTTGAAATGTGGATATGGAGAAGAATAGAATGTGTGAATTTGACAGACAGAATAAGAAATGAATCTGCGTTGGAAAGAGTGGGTGAAGAAAGAATGATGCTGAAACTGATCAGGAAGAGGAAAAGGAATTGGTTGGGTCACTGTCTGAGAAGAAACTGCCTATTGAACGATGTACTGGAAGGAATTGTGAACGGGAGAAGAGTTCGGGGTAGAAGAAGATATCAGATGATAGACGGCATTAAGATATATGAATTATATGACGAAACAAAGAGGAAGGCAGAAAATAGGAAAGATTGGAGAAAGCCGGGTTTGCAGTGAAAGACCTACCCTAATGAACAGTGCCGGAATGACAACGCTGTACGCCACTGTTGCATATAGGATGTCACCCATGAGCTGTATGGGAAATATCCCAGCCGCAAATCACGGCAGATTGTATGGGTGCTGGTAGCTACGGTGGGGGAGGGTTGCTATGGGAACCGAGACCATCATCTCCCGCACGCGCAGATTCCGACAGAGATAACCGCAGCATCCCTCCCCTCTACACCCCCTACTCTTAAAAAAACACTCCCATCAGATGGGGTAGTCTTGTCAGATCTAACATGGAACCCTCTTGATAAAGTCCCTTGTACGTGTCTTCAGTTAAATTACGCAATGTAGATTGCATTTGTCTGATATTGTTATCAAAATGTCTTTGGGTTCGTGAATCCCCATTTCGCAGTTTAGTTTTCGCCACACTGGAATATCATGCAGTCATCAGCTTTAATAATGCATTCCCAAACAAGTACGAGTAATCAATGTGAAGAAACAATATACAGAGTGTCCCATCAATTCTATGAATTATGAAACACATTACTGCAGGCCTACTTGAATTTGTTGCATCTTTAATATTTTAATGGGAAGCAAAAACAGATCTTTTCACAATTTACAAATGAAAATTTCTGAGTAAAAGATTTGCAACAATTTATAGATTAAAGGTTGGTAATATTGTGATACTAATAATATTATAATAGTTCTTTTTGAGAATTTTTTTACAATTTTACTGAGCGAGAGATCAACGTATTAAGGAAATGTTCGCGGACAAGTTTGTGCACAAAACCGGTCCTTCTCTCGCTCAGTAAAATTGTAAAAAAAATTCTCAAAAAGTACTAGGCCTATCATAATATTATAAGTATCACAATATTATCAACCTTTACCCTATATTTATGATCTTTAATGCACTGTATTTAGCAATGAAGTCATATATTCCTGCACACGGGTCTTACTTTTTCAGGGATACGGTAGAACATGCATTCTTGTTTATATTTGTATGAGTGTTTTTGCTAGCAATCAATTTATATTTCATCTTTTATATAGGCTTATTACAGTCTCTAGTCATAGATGACGATGACGTTATAGTGTAGCGATAATGAGACAATATAGGAACGAATATTTAAGAGGAAACCGTAGTAGCAGTAGACTATAATTTGTATCTGCTACTGCTATCATAGCATTTGTGGGGGATTGCACTCTAGCTTCTTACTGAGATACGAGGAAGAATATATCACAGTATATTTCGAATATATCACAGTCTTACATAATCCTTGTCGACTGTCTTTATATGGATACCCAAATAAAGTTTCATTTAATATTTTTTTTTAATGCAGATGAAATAGCCTAGCTACTCCTAATATAGGGAGATTAGCACAATGATGAAAAGATAGCCAGTGACCCATTCAATTTTTTTTCTCTTGCTGATCAGTTTCAGTTTCATTATTACTATTATTAGGCCCAGTGGCGACTCGTGATATTTTTTGTAGGAAGCGAGATTGACGACTGATGACCAAGACAGAAACTAATATTAATAATATAATAATAATAATAATAATAATAATAATAATAATAATAGAGCATGCAAAATCAATACAAGTAGGCCTATGTTAGTCTTTGACTCACCATTCTGGAACTGGCAATTTATTAAGTATTAAATTGATTCTCCTCCCACTTTTAGTTGCGAAGATGGCTTCTAAGCCATTGTACTGCCCGATATTTACCGATGTTCCGTTGTACGTTTGTGCAATTAATTTCTTGCTACAGTTAAATTCTTATAAATGATAAAATACAACTTCAGATATTCTTTCGGCTGTGCTGTCATCTGAAAGTCCTGTTAATTCTTGTATTTATTATAGCTTATTTAATTTATTTTTATGTAATTTTGTTTTTTATTCATTTGTTATATTATATCATTTCAAATTATTTATTATTTCGTTCATACTATTCTTTTAAAATGACCAATGAGCTGCATTTAAGGAGGCTATAAGAGTATTTGAAAATTCTTATTCTAGTCTTTGACAGGGTCTTCACCATCCAGAAAGAAGGGTTGTAGTATTACGATACGCGGTCATATCCTCAAACACGGTTGAAGTCGAGCCATACCCCGCCCTCCTCACTCTCACCTGTCCGCTAACTTCACTGTTAGAAATACCGTTTGCTGTAAGATATTTGGAGGTTCCTCGGAAATTATTTATGAGCTGTGCAGTGGCGACAACTCACGACAGAAAGTGAAAGCTTAAAGGAAACTAATACATCGAGACGCATTGAAAATCAAAATCTTTAATTAAAGTGTTTTCTATTCTCAGAGGCACGAAATTAAACTGTAGGATAATCCTCATATCCTTCATGGAGGAATCGCCACTGATTAGGCCTTCTTGCAGTAGTAAAATGGTTATCAGATTACTAACTTTAAATCGAACTCGGGTCCGTTTGATCTATACCTGTATATGCTATGACTTCAGCCGCAGCAAAAAATTATTACTTCTGTTACGATTGTTACGTTTTCACCGAACACGGTGGCGTAGTTATTAAGTTTCCAAGTTTCCCTCGTGTTCGTTGACATCTGAGATTCGATACTGACCTGGTTACTCAGTCTCTCCACCCAAATACCAGGATACCAGCATTACAAATGGGCTATAACCTGCTTCGTACTCGATCTTATAACCACAGTCTAATATATACAATAACGAAGCTCAATACGTAGTAAATATGCATCCATAGATAGTTGCTAACCACTAGGATCGCTAATATCGCCTCATTACAGACAATGCGAAATAGTACCGGCACAGTCAATTGATCCTAGCACCCTCACAACTCAAGCTTCGTGACTGTATATACCAGATTGTGTTATAGCCCTTATAGGGACTTCTACGTGGACGCATGGAAAACGTACTTGACCCCTATCAGAAGGTGATAATAAATATCCACCTTTCTGTCGGGAATCCATCTCGCATCTACTGAAATTTTCTGCATTAAAATAACGAGAAACTGAAGACTGTCAATTGTTCACAAAAATGTTTTCCATTCGCCTTCACTAGTCACGATATAAAATCCCGTTAGCAGGTTTATGTACGTAATAGACAGTCGGTGATATTCACGGTCATCAAAAGACATTTGAATGAAGACGCATATCTTATCGTTCAGATAACGAACGGATGCTTATCGATCGCTAACTCCCAAAAGTCCCTTCGCTGACAATTGAAGTCGAGACTGCGCTATTAATCTGTGTAAACCAAGCTGTAGCTTAAAAAAATAAAGGAACACAAAAAAAGAGATCGAAGATAACCGACCTCGAACCCATGACCTTCATAAAACAATCACAAGTCTTCCCAGATACCTTATCGATGGGTAGGAAATGGACAATGACAAAGCAGTCTTATGTTGCTAGTGATTAATGGTCTTCGGTTGACAAGTGAAGATCGCAAATGAAAGTATTAAAAAGCCTTGGCCGCGTGGAGAGAGAATTGATGGCCTGATCATGCTTCGAAGATTGGACTCTTCTCCTAGTACAGTGTAATGGAGTTCGCTATGTTGCAACATACTAATTATTTTCATAAAGCTATCATCATCAGTAACTAACTGTAAACCATTCCTTAGCATTCCGATCGTCTTCTTTTTTTTTTTATACGTAACGATACTTGGTACTCATTATTTAACATTCTTAGTATAAAGAGCTTAAATGAAGGCAGGTTGAGGATAACATATAGGTATCTGTCATCTTTACCACTATGAGTTTAAAACCACTTAATATTAATCAACGAAACATTATTCCTACCATTTCACTTTCATGAATGATCAACAAATCACGTCTCATATTTATTTCTATGAACTAGACTGTGCTTTTACCGAATATATACTAATTTAATTTTGTTCTCATAATATTTTACAAATCCTCCGTTACAAAATTTAAGACTGGTTAATATTTGTGTAGTAAATAGAGCGAGTCAAACCAAAGTTACCAACATTATTACCGAGCCACGAGGTTTCTTTCTGACGGACAGAGCGTTGGGTTTTCCCGATTGTTTATTTCCTCTAAGTTCGGCGCAGGACAAAATGCGTTGGATTTCCTTGTTAAGTGTGTGCTCTAAGCCAGCGAAAAAGTCTGCTGAAACTGTGCATTGTCAATCCACGTTAGGGAGTTGTGTGAACTGTATTGAGGAAGACCTATTTTTGACTATAAGTTACTTAGATACAGGCCTACAGTACAACAACGTACAAGTCATAAGAGCTGTGTGTACGCAATTTTCGGCGGTGTTTTCAGGGGCTAAGTAATATTTGAAGGAATGTGATAAATGACTAAATAATGGCGAGAACAGACTCCATTTTTGATAAGAAGAAAAGTTGCCAGGAGATTTACAATGGAAAGTGTTTCTCAGAATTCTGTCGCCGGATTAGTGCAAACAATTAACAAGGAAACCCCACATATTGTGGCCTGCTCTGAACTGAGAGGGAAAGACGAACAAGTTACCCGTCAAAAGCAACCTCGTGTTTCGGTAAAAATGCCAGTAACTTAGATTTGACTCGGTCTTGCAGGTTTTACGATCCTGATTTAGGGGTGAAAGCATATAATTAAATGATAGAGCCTAGGTCTGCATATCTGTATTTTAATTCTTAATGTCCTTTATTCTATTGTCTGAAGAACCTTAAAACTTAGTTCCTAGTAGTCCGTAGTTCAGGTTATATTCCTAGTCTATCACGAAAACATTGTTTGGCTGTGAATGGTTCACATTTAGAGGATCTATAGGCTAGTAATATTTGGTTATTCGTAGTCTTTTTATGCCCTACTCAAAATGATTTTACATACTTATTTGTCTCAAGTATGAATTCCACGAAACAAGTTTAATAAATAGTTAAAAGATATTAAACGGGTGAATGGGTAAAATTCACACACATTATTACGTAAAATTTAATGGAGTTTCGGAATATGTAAACTTCAATATAGAGTGCCATTAAAAAAATGAAATTTACTGTCACATCCTGTATCCCTGAATAATTTCTTTCGAGCACTGATATCTTATTGCATGATTTATCTTCAACAGCTTTTGTACAAAACTTTTTTTTTTTTGTAAAATTAAAATTTAGAAGTTATTAGCAATAGACTATTCCATACTTATTATTCACCATGTATACTATAACGTCACACCAATTCAATGGAGCTTTAAGTCATGTGAAATATTAAGTTGGATAAACTGTTGTAGCAACGTGTGACGTCAAAGAAATCAAGGGAATGTTTTAAATCAGGTAAATTTATTAAATTTTATCACACTTCAATTGGATTTTAAATAGAAAAAATGTAAGTTTAAGTTTTCAAATACGCGATATTATAATTACAACATTTACCACTAAAAAAACTATTGTATACTAAAAGTAAAATCCACTAATGCTCCTTACTAGCTTTGCATTATTGCTTCATAATTGTCCTATCATATATCAAAACTCCATAAATATCATATGACATGATTCATATCATATCATATCATATCATATCATATCATATCATATCATATCATATCATATCATATCATATCATATCATATCATATCATATCATATCATATCATATATCATATCACATCATATCATATCATATCATATCACATCACATCATATCATATATCATATCATATCATATCATATCATATCATATATCATCTCATATATCATATCATATCATATACCATATCATATCGTATCATATATCATATCATATCATATCATATCATATCATATCATATCATATCATATCATATCATATCATATCATATCATATCATATCATATAAATAGCTAATGAAACCATAACAGTATGTTAAATGTTACTTCGGCAAGCTCTATAAATTAGTTTCTCATTTATTTTAAAGAATCGTTACCTATTGACAGAATAACTGATTTATTGGTTCATTTTTTTGCAATATAGAATATGTTTGATTCGGTAATAACATTAATCAACAGGTACCTTGTGATGTTTATTATAAGTTATTCTAAACACAACTAAAAAGACGAACAATTTACTAAATAAATTTGAAATACTAAGCTATTAGCTCATTACTAGAGGGCGGATCTTCGCGCGTTGTCCCTAAAGTTTAGTATGCCTGAACTATGTTGCTACTGCTCGCGTCATATGCATGGACTGTGTTGCTACAACTCGTGTCGAGTGCGTCTAACCTTTTTCGTTTTTTAACCGCACACATATCCGCCCTCTACTCATTACGTTTGTCCAGAAAACCAGTTTCACAAAGAAATTTATGAAATACAAGAAATATCATGATGTGATTTCCTTACAGCTCTTTTTACAGATATTAATTTCCATTAAAAAATTTTCACATTCTCCTTCAAGGAACTGAAAAAAATAAACATAGAAGAAAACTCTATTTGAAGTTAACTTTGCTAATTAATAATGCCTTCATTGATGAACTTTCGATTGCGTTTCTTTCAGTATCTATATTTGTTCATTCTGTCAAAAACCCTTTCAACAGGAGTATTTGTTCCAGGCAGGGATATGTCAAATTCCGCAATTCGATCAATGTTTCTTATTGATAACTGGACGGAGTTACGCAATAATAGACCAACCGACAATTTGAAAAAAAAAAAGAAATATTTGCAAAAATCTGTTGATGGCAGGCTAATTTAACTCGGAAAAAATCAAGAATGCGATATCTGAATTATGGTGCTATTTATAAGCAAAAATTCCTTTATTGCATAAAATTTATTTATTTTGCTTTGAAATATTAATTCAACTGCTAGTCTCTTATCGAAAATTAGTTTGCATTTTTTGGTATTATTTGTGCTATTTTTTGTAATAGTATGAAGTTATAATACTTCTTGCATAAAATAATTTATAAAAAAACAGATTTATTTCAATGGTCAATATCTCGAAACAGGTTTTTGGCGCTTGGTCTCTTATTGCGTAACTCCGTCCAATTATTGACAGGACAAATGCTGAACGTTTCCATCCTTCTCACATGGACTTCTTTCTCATCTCTATTCCACTGAGTGACTGCACTAGTAAATACCTTCACATAAACGAATTCATTCAACGTGGCTTTTGTCATCAATGTTGGAATTGTCAACAACGTTTCTAATGATATCTACACACATTTAAACATCGTTCAGCAGGATTATTTGTTTTCTTTTCCAACAAAACTAGGCTAATAGGCATCCCAACAAGTGTTATAGGGACACCGGGACTGAATGTCTAAAAATAGCAGGAATATTGTGATATTCCCCTCCTGTAGTAGTAGTAGTAGTAATAGTAGTAGTAGTAGTAGCAGCAGTAGCAGTAGTAGCAGCAGCAGTAGTAGTAGCAGCAGCAGTGGCAGTAGTAGTAGTAGCAGTAGTAGCAGCTGCAGTAGTAGTAGTAGCAGTAGCAGTAGTAGTAGCAGTAGCAGTTTTATTTTGCCTTGCAGAATTAAGGCCATAAGGTCTTCTTTTCCACTTAACCAGTACATCACAGACTCCATAGCGGCGGTACGTTTTCTGGGAGTATACAAACTTACTGAACAGGGTGTATTTGTCCCACTATTATGAATATAACATAGTCGTCACAGCCTGATTACTGTAGACCCTGTCATCGCTAAATGATTTTCAAACCTGAACGCCATATATTTAACCGTGTGAATCAAGCCGACATATTTGAGAGTTAATTCCATTTATTTTCTTAAACTGTAGGCCTATATGGATATTTTCTTTCCTAAATTTCGCATCATAATAAAATATTTTAGTTCCTAATGCTCAATATTAATAACCTATTTCTGAAAATCAGATTTGCTCCAAAACACTGCCGGAGGGTCCTTTTTTAATAGGAAAAAATTTACAACACAATACGTTAATCTAAAAACCTTTACAATCATATAAATTGCCTAAGTAACTAAATCATGTTTTCATAGTAAACAGATGATAAGATGCAAGTCACCTCTGATTCAGGTTCTGGTTGATATGTGCATCTATTATCAGGCAGTACATCTCACTTGATGTGAGTCAGAGGAAGAACAATTATTTGTACACATATGAAGTCTGATTTGCGTAGTCTAATATGTGACTAGTAAGCGATGTCTGCAATGGATGGAGAAAGGAACTGGCTACCATACCCCATTATCTCCTGGCTTACTTTTCTCTAACACTAGTAGCTTAAATTATGCTGTCTTAGTAGCTTAATTGGCATAGCTCTGGCTTGCGATGACCCCGTGTTCGAATTCCGGTGACGGGTAAAGCCGTGGTTCAGTCCACAGTCACTTACCATTTCAATATTCAAAATCTTATTTAAATAATATCTACCCAAAACTGTGCGGTGTGATGTAGTATTGTGACTGCCGCCTAGATGGCATCAGTCTGAGGAGGCTAGTATTATCTCAGAGAGGGTGATGAAAGGACACTCTAGTTGGACTTCATCGGATCCTTAAGCCTACACATCGATAGCTGGTATCACATGACTGAATCACAATACTGTATCTACAAAGAAAGGGGAGTTCGGACTTAATTCTTCCTAAATAAAGGAATGGTAAAGCACAATAAGACTCAGACTGCGATGCTAGCCTTCGGGCACTTCTTCTCTATAGAATAAAAAATAGTTAATATCCCTTTCCAACTACCAATCAGCGGGCCTTACTTATTGGTTAACGTAATAGACTAGTAGTACGAGTGACATCCCAAATTTGAACTTCGTCCTTCCACGTCAGTCAGATAAGTTGAGGGCAAACTTCGATCTCAAAGAAATTATTCTTAGAGCTCCAAAATTCATTGCAAGGCCGCAGAAACATTCATAATATATTAAAGTTTATGAAGCAGTGAAGAATGCTTAAACGGCGCTTCTTGAGCGTTATATACATAATAGGTAAGTTTTAAGTAGATTAGCTAAAAATAACTACTTATATAGAGTAAAGTGTGTCACGCGCCATAGAGTTGTAGCCCAAGACACCATGCCTAGGACTTTCGTTAACGGTATGCGCGCTTGTTCATGTCCCTATCCTAATGAATTTGAGGAGCTGCAATAGGCAACGAAATCCGTTACGAAAACCAATTGTAACGGCTGGGGTATTATCGTGCTAACCACACTATACCTCTGTTCTGGTTGGATGATCGTTCACCTCTGTCGAGGCATGTGGACGTCAGGCCGGCAGTCGGCCTTGACCCTCCATGGGCTATCGAGCCACAGATTATGTTTATTTTTGTCATAAAGTAAAGTTTGCAACTTGCATGATGTTTAAAAAATTTACGGTTTTTAATAAATAAGTAAATAAATTGCTATAAATCGATTTTAATTGTCCATCTACAGATATTTCGTTAATAATTTGAGAATAGTGTATCAATATTAATGTTGTATTATGAGTTACGGTCTGGAAAACGTAGTTTTTCCGTAAATACAAATAATAACATTTTAGAATTCATGAAACCCCTTATTACAATCTCAATCATAGCTTTTGAACCTGTCTGTCACTTACTACAGTGCGTATACTAATTCGCTCCGCAGGAGAAGTAGCAAGTAGAACGCGGGGGCTCGAGGAGTTGTTTTGGTATCAGGCAGGTAGAGTCAATGACCTTGGCCGCATTAATGGCGCAGGGAGGAAGCGAGTGGAAAGACAGATGTAATATTCCTACTTTCAAACCAGGAGCTATAAAGTACCAACTTTACATCGCTGCCGGGTCGAATACTGTTGCTTGCCTCACTGCGGAGCCAGTTGGTATACGCAATGTATGTAGGCCTATAGTCTACTTCATCCTACAGTGAAGATTAGGATAGGACAATCGCATGCGATTTAAGACACTGATATTGGCTCATTTTGCTACTACCTGTACGTGAACGAAAACATTCAGTAACTTTTGCCTGAAGCCAACAGGGCTACGAGTCCTACTGCCGCAACATACAGCATCAGACTCCCCAGTGTTATTTATCTTTCAAAGAAAGCTATGCTAAGGGCTTTAGAGTCCCTCGGCCGGATTTGAATAAGAGAACCACGGATGCAATGGCAAGCATGGTAATGATTAGACCACCGGGGATGATTTTACTAGAGTAATAATCTATTCCTTCAAAATGAAGGGGATCTCTGGGACACTTCGTATAACAAACCTCTATGAAGAATCATTGAAGGAAAGCGTCGCAGAACAATGTACCATAAGATTGACAGGCGTTGTGTATGCGTGTGGTAGCTGATGAGGGGTGGGTGCTCAAGGGGTTTATATTGTGGTGGTATATCCCAAAACAAAAGACTGTTCTAGAGCGCCCTCATGTAAAGTGAGATGAGATCTTGGAAGTCCCGGTTCATGAGAGGTGAACCCACGCATCGAATAGACCACCCTGTTGTCCCACAGACACGATGCGTGCGAGAGTGGCACAGAACAACCCCCCCCCCTACTCAAAATCAGCTATCAATTGTCGACTGTTTTCTCACGGATTTAGTTATGTCATAGTTTCGATCATCCAAATTTCCTTATCGATATGGCAACGTGTTCAATTGTTTATCTCCCGAGTGATTGATTCAAATTTCCGAAGGATTTCGTCATGACGTTATATTGATATATATGTAGGGAATGGTCAGGATTATTACCAGACTACCGGTTTTGTATTCCGGAGGTCCGAGCTTCGATACACTTCAATTATAATTCGTGACATATGCGTCTAGTGGCAAATATTTTCCATCCCATTCTTTCCACTGTTAAATAATGATTAGGGTACTCTCGGATAAATTCAATGCAAATGCAATATTCAAATTAAAGAAAAATTTAAGTTCCATTTTCATCTCTACTATGAAGCAGTTATCGTCTGTAGTCACTATCATATTCCTCTGTGAATCCAATTATCACGATTTCAAACCGGCCAAGAGTGATGAGTTTTTCGGAAAAATATAAGTAGGCCTAAATCTGACAATAAGAATGTTATATTCGATTCAATAACGGCATAAGACACATTCACAAGTAGGTCCATTATAGAGTCAGTCTGTACCTCTATTTTCAACTGCAGATAGCATTATCAGTAAATTGCAATATTGTCCTTTGGTGTCAAAAAAAATAATAATAAGGAAGTGTATGTAGTATTTGTGACTTGGAAAATGCTTTTAACAGAGTGGATTGGAATAAACTTAGAGAAATGCTAAAGAAAAATAGTGTGGATTGGAAAGAGAGAAGTCTGTTCAGTAATCATTATACAAAACTAATCAAAGTCAGAATATGAGGAAAGTATCAGAGGGAAGTGAAATAGGGAAAAAGGTAGGACAAGGATACCTTTTATCACCAAATCTATTCTCAAGGAAAAAAATATTAACGCTTTATTTAACGTTATGTTTTATGTTTCTTAGAAATGCAAATTTATTTGAGAATTTTTTTTCTATTTATATAACCATAGGTAATATCTGATAACAGAATCAGAACATTTTGATAACTAAGATAGCCTACTGCTCTGTTTTGTCTTTTTGTATCAATTAAACATCTCCGATGTTATTTATTTCAATGATGTATGTTATTCAAAGTTACGAAATCTTTCCGCGCCGACCAAATGCTATTTCGAGAATGATGAGCGAGACTCGAAGCGCACGAGAGTTACGAGACGAGACTCAAAAGACAAGTGCACGAGCACTGCGAGCGAGAGCGGCAGTTAGTTTTGTTCATTTCTAGTAGATTTGTATATAGGTAGGTTGGAATGCAGATAGCTAGGCAGAAAACATTTTAATACGTAATCTTTAACGCCTCACTTTGTCCGAATCAGCTGTTGAACAGCTGCCGCAACTATACGCTGTCACCCTACATCTCTTAGCATCACACGTAAGTTTCGCTTCACTTTAACTTTTGCATTCATATTTGGATATGGTGTTGTTAGTTTAAATACTCATTATCAATTCCCAAAATAAATTTCTTTCTTTCTTTACGTCACAGAATACGTCTATCTACCGCACTTCAACAACTGTACCTGCTTTATCGGCCACTTACATACATTGTAAAATTTTTACGTATTATATTTGTACTTAACCTTTTTTTGAAAACTATCTTTATGAACCGGAATAGTACTTTGTACATAAAATATAGTCCCTTAATACATATATTTCACATGAACAATGACTTTTAACCTAATGTTTAACAGCTTTTCTCGTTTCGTCAATTTTTAACTTTTCTTAAATTATATACAGAATGATTCACGAGGATTTACCTTCACTTACGAAGCTTATTTCCGGGCATTCTGAGCAAAAAATGTCGTATAAACATTAGTCCTAATCTCATTATTTTCAGTGTTACGCTAATTTCAAGTTGTTAGTAAAATACCTTTTTCTTCTTTAGTTTTAAGGGCAAAAGATTATTACAAATAGAAAATGAACTAATTTTAAATATTTAACTTTTTTTCTCCATTACTGTATCTTGTACAATAATGAAAATTAGTAAGTGTAAAACACTGTGCTTTTGCTATGTGAAAAAAAAAAAATATATATATATATATATATATATATACAGTATATTTCAAAATTCAGTTCACTGTGCAGTGAAGAAGCGTTTTCCACATAACTCAACAACTATCCAACATTCTGTGATGAAATGTTTTGTGTGTATTTATGCACGTCATAACTACAATATGATACAAGATCACTTCTCTACCTTTGATAGATTGTCTCATAAAAAATAAATTCTTTTAAAAATGGTCAGATATCAGTATTTTCTTCTAACACAAAATAAGAAAAAATATTATTTATTAAGGAATGTAGTTGAAAGAGCATGATATTGTAAACATGAGTTTCAGCAATAAAATAAAAGAGAGAGAACATGAAAAAGTTAACAAGTTTATGAGTTATGAAGGAAACGCTTCATCACTGCACAGTGAACTGCTAACATTTTGAATTAAATATATACATATATATATATATAATTTTTTTAATCGTAAAAATATTTGTTTCGTATAGCAGAAGGACATTGTTTTGCACATACAGTACCAATTTTCATTATTGTACAAAATACAGTAATGGAGGAAAACATTTTTGAATATTTCCAAAAATTTTACTGCTGTAAGCTGTACCCAACCCCTTAATTTTCCTACATGATGTTCACTTATTGAGTGTTTCACAATAAATATGACAGTCAAATGAAGGCCCTTTATTTAATTATCTATCTATTTAACTTACAGTTAAGATAATATTGATACCTAAGCAGTAAGTTAACTCGGTATGCAGATAGGTTAAGCTTGCGGGTAGTAGAAATCTATACAGATATGCAGGTAGTAGTGATAGTATTTATTTAACAACATTTTCAACTATCGAGGATAACACATGAATAACCTAATATTAATGTGTGTCTTTGATAAAGGCGAGATATCGCAGATTAACATATTTCAGTGTTACACGCAGCATCCGACGCTCCTGATGATCTGCACCCCTCATGCCACACTTCCGAGTATGCGCACCACGTGCGTGTGGTCCGGCGCCTCTCTCCTCCCCTTGGCGCCTGTCGCCCACCCTCTCAAAATGGGGGACTCTAGCATCAATCCATAGCTTCTCGGAAGATCATCTGCCGAGGTATCCATGGCAACAACAGCGCTGTGCTTCCTGTCTGTACGTCTGTCTGATCCTCGATTTAATTGGCGCGCGGGGGCTTCGCGAAGGCTTCGAAATGCATGATGGCGTTCGGGGATCGATGCTGGAGATCGGATATTTTGACATTTTCTGGTGGAGTTAATAAAATTTCTGTTAGACTGTACCTGAATGTCATTCTGACATTTGTGAACAATAATTTAAATTTAATGTTATTTTTATTTATCTATTCTGCGACCGGTGTGAATCTTAAAAAATTGTGTCATTAATAGCACACAGTCTATTTCTTCTCCTCACAATTTTTAAGAATTTTGTAGTAATTCAATTGTATTATGTTATTAAAGATAGGCCTATTTCCATCTATATTTCATTTTATTCATCTCTCATTTAGCTATAACAAGAGATAAGAAAACAAAACTGAGCTTATAACCGAAAAAAAAAATGGTATCCTATAGGATACTTTGTGAATTTAAGGTTTAATACGAGTAACAACTATCAACCAACTTCCTTTAAAATATGGAATTTTACCAAATTGTCGGTGTTTTAAGAATTGTTTAAAAATACGTTTTGGGAAGATTATTTATTTTAATTCTCAGTTGATTTATTTATTTCTTGATTTCAAACTTTTTCTTCTTTCTGCACAAAACTTTATATTATCTTACTATATGTTCTTATTTTATTTTCTTTCTTTAATAAATTCTTGAGACATTGTTTGTTTTCCACAGATTGTAGTGTCATGACTTTTTAAATTACATTGCACAACATTTTGTATGTGTTGCTGTACAGCCCCTACATATGAGTTATGCTCGTTGGGACATACTCAACAAATTAAAAAAAACGAATCTAGGTTTTAGATCGGCCTACTTCTGTTTCACAATACATTTTTCATCAAAAAAGTAAAACCCAATGCTCACTGGAGAAAGAAACTGACCACCCTACTCTATTATCTCCTGGCCTAGTTGCCTCATAAGTGATGACATGTTGGTATCACTTGTGGAGTTCAGACCTGTCTTCGGACAATTGACTAAAGAAACAACAACAATACTCATTATATTTCTCCTATTTACAGAGTTTTTAATATCTAAACTGCACTTTTTAAAAATAAATAGATATATTTTATCAAAGTGAAAATGAGTTTAGAAGTAAAAAATATAACTTACTGAATGGATTGAAATGTGAATATTTACAACTGAAAATGTGTTAATATTAAAATACATTTCGGCCTTGATGTTTCAACTATTGTTCACTTAGAAATGATTGTAGTTTTTGTCTCCATATATTACCGTCTCAATTCCAGATTATAGAAATTAATTATAAATAGGCCTACTTGTTTTACACGTTAACGTTGTAACTGGACACAGCTATGTATGTACGGTCCGCGTCACCGTTTTTGGCATGTGAAATAAGTAATGGGAACGTTAAGTGCGCGTGTTTTACATTTGCCGTAGTCAGCCTGACAACTGTGTTTGACAAATGGCTAATGTGATGTGTATAGGAAGTGGTACCATTCTCAGCTGCACTAGCAACATGCTCACAAACTGGGCACTATATATCTAGGATACATGCCTTAAAGGCTGGCGCCAGCTGTACACATGGTGGAAATTACAAAAATACAATAAATGACAGTAAAAAACAAAATTATTTACACTGACTTCTTGCTTCATGAGTCTCTACACTTTACAACGAGTGATTAAACATTTTAAATATTTAAATAAAAAAATTCTCCTTCTTTCTGATAAAATATATTTTCTTCTTTCCTAATGAAGTGCTCGCTACCAAATACTTCTATTAGAGCACTGATATCCGAGCATATAGCTTTGTTTTGTTTCAACATGTTCGCTGACCTGAAGTGTGTACGCCGCGCTATACTCCATACATACTATACTGTTGATGATTGCTCGGAGCTTCTAGGTAACCAAACGAAAACTCTACTCATGAGTGATGCCTTATTGGTGTCATTTATGAGGTTCCAGCCTGTTTTCGGGCAGTTGACTAAACAACATTATGTAGCTTATAGGAAGATATATTATTCAACTTCACGTGTAGAGAGGCTTTGCAAATATCTTAGCTAGAAAAAGATGTACATTCATAGCAAGAATAAATGATACCAACATCGTCCGTATGTGGCAGAACAATATGGTGTCGAGTTTCCACATTCCACTCCGATTTCAATTGACATGTCAAGCCGCGTACAAATGGAGGGACGCGCACGTAAATTCCGGCATAGAAGCAAGATCTGAATCGTGACGCGTTATTCTATTTTGGATCCGGTATCTGCGTTCCATCAAAACAAAGTCCAGTCTCGTGATAATGGCCGCAGACAAGTACTCGTACACACGAAATGGTCGAAACCATGGCAACATGAAATGCAGAAGCTGTGATTTTTTTTCTCTTCCTTCCTATATCGCGCACGGAACGCAAACAGAACACTGCCTCTTGATAAACAGCTGAAGTATGTTACCCGCTTAATAAATATGAATTGAATCCGGATTTAGTGCTGATTTTAATGTCAAGGAGCGCTCGCTGGTGTGACTGTATGGCGACTTGATGCAACAAAAGAGCGTAACCTTGATATTCTCGAGGAATATGTGCGGTACAGTCACAATCAAATATGAAGAAATAAGGTATTGAAATAAATTTTAAATGCGGTTTGCTTTTAAAAAGAAACATACACAGTCGTTGCTCAGTCAGTTAACTAATGACTTTTCAACGACGGGAATACGGTTCGATCCTGGACAGGAGCTTTATCTGAGATGGAAAAAAAAAAAGAAAGAAAACCAGTTATGGATATTTTCGCTCATATTTTTTCGGATTCTGATGCAATTAGTATTGGATTCCAATCACATATGTTTCAATTAAATGATTCTTCCAACGAATAGAGACTGAGGTCCGATCAATGGACAGATCTTTATATAGAGTGTTTTAGTGGGATATCCCACTTTTCAATTGGCGATAGCTATAACTTTGTGACTTAAACTGTAATTACACCGATATGATGCACGAAATCAAGAGTTTCAGTGGATACTGGCAGATGACAGATTGGGTCCGATACATCGTTATAATGTTAATTGTTGTCACATAACCATTTGTCTTTCAGATTATGTAAATTCTCAAAACTCAAGCTTATGTGTGTCAGAAAATCCTCATGTGCACCTTGAGACATTATTTCATCCAGAAAAAGTTGGAGTGTGGTGTGCAATATCCGGTCACAGGATCATTGGACCAATTTTCTTAGCAAGAACTGTACATAATGGTGTATATAAAAACATTTTCACGGACTTCGTGGAGCAGCTACATGACACAGAACTTACACAGGAAAATTTTCAATAGGATAGCATCATATGACACAGCTCTAATGAATCCATGGCAGACATCTGCAGCTTCTTTGAGGACGATGTTATCTCTAAATGTTTGTGGCCTCCAAGGTTACCAGATTTGAAGTCAGTGTATTAGTTTCTGTGGATCTATTTCAAGGAAAGAGTCTACAGAAAGAGACCACGAATCATCCAGTATCTCCGGACAAATATTACAGTCGAAATAAATAGTAACGACGAGAATATGTTGTGGAGTGTATCTGACAACATGGTGATATGGATAAAAATCATGTCTCGTTGTAAAAGGAAACCTCCTTCTTCATATAAGTTATCGTTACTTATTTCTTTCTGTCGGGGATGAATGTATGTAGCATGGTTTGAAGGTTGTCTTCACAATGTTAACTTTATAGATAAAGGCCTCGTATTATACCACAATCTGCAATTGTACCTCTCTTGACAGTTCCTCCACTGGTATTAAGAGCAACGTGATGTGCATATTTCCTCATAATCCAAATCTACATCGAATAACTCATAATATATGCAATTTAGGAAAAAATTAGGAACATTTCATTGGAATCAGAATATTCCGTAATACCAAAAAAAAGTCAACGTAAAAGTGTGTGTAGTTTTCTTCTTGATAACAGAAACAAAACAGACAGAAGTATCAAATATCCAAAATTTCTTGTTCATTTCAGTTCAATAATTGAAGGGTTATTTTTGGAAAAACAACCATAGTCCAAAAACATAAATTTTCAGGAGAAACAAAAAAACTATGAAATTCATCATGCCATTTCTTAAGGTGTTCTAGAAACTTGGGACAGCAGAAGTACATTTACAGCTTAGATTGCCTAATAGAAATACATGTATAAATGTAGGTAACTGTGGACAATCGTTGTTTTAAGAAAAAATATTCTGTTGTGGCTGAAGTGTGCCTCTCCTTAATATTCTTTTTCTTTATTATATCTTGTTTCTTCTTCTTCTTTCGTTGCTTACGTTTCTTCCATGGGGTTACTTCTGCACCTAAAGATGACTCCATCACTAATACAATTCACGTGCTAAAGTATATTTCTCTGAGATTATTTTGCCGCGTACATAAGCAGTACTGCCAGTCTACAGTTTAAAATTATATGGATAAACGTTTCAAGATAATATGAATGGGATATATTTTGTACATACTACTATCGTCCTGGACAGTGGCTATTTTCACCAAAAAAAAAAAAAAAATCTCTGGACTGTGGTTGTTTTATGAAAACCACTGAAAATAAATTTCCACTCCTATAACATAGAATTATAATGTTTCTTTCCACACAAGTAATTCAGTAGACCCGCTACAATACTATTATTATTATTTCAGTACGTAGCATTGTGATTTTACCTTCTTTGGTGATATTTGGTATTAGTTGGCAACTTGCCAAACTAGACTTTTAGGAACCAATTTACGTTATCCTCACTATATGTGCAAGACTTCACATCAGGTATTTTTAACTATTGCAGATAATGGATGAAATGATAGAAAGATGGAATGTATTGGTGGGATGATAGAGGAAAAGGGAGTAGGCCTACCTCAAAGAAAGCCCTCAACAACATCTACTTTGCCTATTACAAACTTCATCAAGACCTAGTCGGGTATTGTACTCGGGCCACTAGGGTGGAAAGCAAACGCATTAGCGCCTGAGCCACAGACGCGGTCATAACGCACCATTCCACTCTACATAACATTTTGCTACTTTTTCCAGACAAGGTTGCAGCTGGGCTTTTTTTTTTCGGGATTTTTCTATTTCACCAATATAGCCTAGGTAACATCATGAAGTTCAACATCCCTCCTTCCATTATTATTATCATCAGCATTTCTCCGATCACCGGTCAGTGACGTGCACAGGAGGATGTCTGCATTTACCTAGATACACAGAGAACCTCAGCATAGTCGGCCGGTGTGGATGAGAAACTCCTACCTGAGAATTACTGCAATGGATCAATAAGAGTTCTAGATCGTAGAAACCCTCAATCAATCAATCAATCAATCAATTACTCAATCAATCAATCAAATCAATTAAAAATAGCCTACGACTGATAATAAATAAATTAGAACAGTATGATATAACGAAGTATTCGCTTGATTTGTGTTCATAATATTTTCGGCCGGCTGAATGAAAATGCAATCATCTCGAAGATCTATGAAGATTATAACGGTTATAAGAAGAAATTATGGTCCTAACACTAATAAAATTAATAAATCGTACCGGAAATTAATAAATGGCGTATGTAGTTGGCAACCATGCACTAGCAGTTCTTCTTGACTGATCTTAAACACAGGTTTATGCAAAATATTTTGCAGTCTAGCGTAGAAAATTGAGACTAATTGATATAACAAAGGAAAGGCAATAAAACAGTATTACCCCACTCAATCAGAAGAACGGCGTACAGTGACCATAAAGCAAGTATTTACTGTAATCTTAATGTCTTTGGCGTTTCTGAAGAACCCTAATTATTCACTCATTATGCTTCAACTATAACTACAGTCCTGTGTACGTTATAACACAGCTACTGAAGATGATCTTTACAAATGGGCAACATGCAGGCTCTACGCAACTAATATCAGCATGAGCGAGCAAAATAGACATAAGGAATCTTTTCTGTATAGCGGGAGTGTATATCTATGCATGTATGTATGTATGTATGTATGTATGTATGTATGTATGTATGTATGTATGTATGTATGTATGTATGTATGTATGTATAATATCGAAGATGAAACTAGTACTAAAAGCTATTCCACACAGCGAAGTCACTCAGTGGCAAAACATTGGACTTGTATCTAGGAGATCACGGGGTCGTCCATTATGATCGGGGTTCTCAGTAGTTTCCTAGATCAAAAATAAGTAGGAATCCAGTTACTTAACAAGGTAAAGCCGGAATGGCTCTGAATTCCATTTACTGATAATATTTTCTCATAAGACGTTAATTTCATCTGACAATAGACCTACATGATGGATATGACTGCGTATGTTCACTAGATGACATAGTGATTCGCAGACGTGCCGAAAGATGGTAGCAATTCAGTGTATCAACAATGTCGACAGTAGCGCAATGACCTCAAAGTTAATACTGCTATAAATAAAAACAAATTTAAAAATATTACTTCTTTGTTTTATTTTTATGTAGTAGTAGTTACTGTACCTACACAAAAAAGTTAAGAACCACTCATAAGATCATGTCTGTGAACTTCAGGCCCACCGGCGCAGCTAAGGCAGTAGCGCGTTTGCCTACTGATCCGAAATTTCGCTCGGGCGTAGGTTCGATTCTCGCTTGGGCTGATCACAAGGTTGGGTTTTTTCCGAGGTTCTCCCCAACCGTAAGGCGAATGTCAGATAATCCATAGCGAATCCCCGGCCTCATCTCGCCAAATACCGTCTCACTATCACCAATTCCATCAACCCTTAAAAATCCATTAGTTGACACAGCGTCGTTAAATAACCAAGTAAAGAAAAAGTGAACTTCAAAAAATATTTCAAATTAATATTTCTCTCTTAAGATGTATTGAATACGATGTTCTTTGGCAAAATAACCATCCTACAAATTCCATCCTTTTATTCAAGTTTTATTCTCTCTCAATGATTTTCACTGCGATATACAGTATATCAAGGTCACTTCATATAATCAAAAGTATGTTTATTTACTTAGAGCTTTAAAGAGAATTCTTGGTAATTTTATAATAACTTCTAAGTTTCTAATATTCTCCTTAGCAAAATCATAACACTACTAAAAATCCTAAATTAGGAAAAAAAACATACACCATGTGTTACAGCTTTACATACCTACTATGAAAACAATGATACTCGGAAGCCACAGATTTATTTCTTTACAGATATGCGCAAGGGCAGGTATTTATGGAGATTAATGTTATCATTTGTGTTTTTTAATATTGGTGTCGGTCGAGTTTGTCGGAGTTTGGTTTGTACTCTTAGCGGAGATTAATGGAAATTTTGGAAAATACCATTTTTTGGAATTGGAGTGTTAACTTATTATGAATATTACTGTACTTTCCGAATAATTAAAGGTTCGTTGGATTCTGGTAAAGGTGCGGTATGGCTAATAGACAATATTTGTTGAATTGAGGCTGTATTTAACACACATTAATTAAAAACGAAAAAAAAACTTGCAGCCCTTAAATTAACACTTTCAAATTATGTGAAAATGTTGAATTCTCCATCTCTTGAGTTCATTAATGTAATCAGAACACCTGGAATACCATGTAATGTAGCCTACTTGGATATATAACAAATTCAAGTGAAAAAAAAATGCGAAAAAAACCCAGAACATGAAATTCGCTATAAAACGACGCAATAATAATAATAATAATAATAATAATAATAATAATAATAATAATAATAATAATAATAATAATAATAATTCGCGAATGTGTTCATATTTCGCTATTAGAACTCTACTTCGCGATTTGTCGTGATTGTTTTATCTACATATTATTAATCAGAATAACTTAATTCGTAAAGATTAGTAAAAATCTATTGCATATCTATTATGTTGTGATTTTTGCGATCTCCATAAATACTCGGCCCTGGTGATGGCTATATACAACTTCCATTGCCTTTTAAATAAATATGTAGGCCTACTTATGTACCCTATTAAGCAGGAAACAATTGCAAATTATCAGCGACAAAAGTAACAATATAAAATCTACAATAGGCTACTCTAACGTTGGACGGCTCTGATTTGACGAAATTCAACAAATTCCTGTACTCTATCGGTGAACTGGTGCATTAGCAGAATAGTAATTTGTAACTTTTTGCATTAATTTTATTTTATTTAAGGTAGAGTTGTAATAACGTGACGTAAGAAGGACGAGTGTAAGGTTCACTTGTATTAATAAAATAAATACATACTAAAATGGGTTAACAACGATTCCCTTAGGCCTATATCAATTTTAGTTTTACGACTTAGTTTGCTAGCTACCGCATTCAATTAACAATAAACTGCGGTAACATGACACAGGAAGACCGACTCCAAAGTTCAATGGTAATTAATAATACACATAAAAGTGAACCAAGACGTCTTTCTTTTTTATCTTGAATGATGTCGGCGAAACAAAATGGTTGCTCTCACTGGCGTTTCAACGAGTGCTTTGCTCGGCTTGGTTGCACAACAACTGGAATTCATATTACTAACCACACGATAATTATTTCCTTGCATACATAATTATAAAATAAAGCGGAGGGAGCATGTCGTGAGAAAACGGGACCGCTACGTCACACAGACCACAGAGATCCATTGTTCCGCTCAGAACGGTGCTGTGCAATGATTCCTCCAGTTGATCCTCTTGCACGGATACAGTGAGCAGAGTTTTTGTATTATAACAACAGAATTACGAGTCATTACATCCCAACCAGTGTCAAAAGCTGTGCAAATTTATTATTATTACGTCAAGACACTATGAATTCAATGACACTGCTATCTGACAAGTATTTGAATTGAACTGATTATTTTTGAAAGGCCACATGTCCACTTTTGTCAATTTTACAGGAGAAGAAAAAAACTGTTTACTTTGCTAATGGCACGTTGTAGTGTAATCAGATATTTTTTATTCGACGACAAAGGTGTTAAGTTATATTTACATGCATAAACTAATTGTAACATCACTAAAACTTAACTGTAAAAAAAATAATATTCATGATGGACTTGTGCCCTTTCAATAATAAACAATAAGCGAAACGTAATAAAATAAATTTTTATGTTCTTAAATGTGTTTTAACTATTATTGACTAACAAAATACTTAAGAATGTATCTGTTAAGAACATTATTTTGCTACGGCAACATATCTTATTTCTGAAATAAAGCAATTTAAAAGCATAAAAGCATAAAATGGTGGTCATAACTCAATTTGTCAAAAAAGTGGATATGTGACCTTTCAATAATAATCGATTCAATTATTAGCTGCTAAAGGATACCAGATGCAGTTGTGATACAAATTTAATTATTGAAATAGCAATTCATGTCAACAACTTCAAACATTTGTGACAAAATATAAAAAATCATGGAATAAAATGTTATTTTTTTTCATTGTTGGAGTCCCTTCAAGGGGACAGTTTACTCCAAATTGAGAAAAGTAACCTACGGGATTAGAGATCACCATATTGAACATATCTGTGGAAAATTGTCTGAAACTTTGTTTTTATTGAGAGGCGGAAAGCTTTCCTCCCTTTACATTAGGCTATATGAAGACAACATACTTTGCATACCTTTTAACAGTATTATATCATATGAAATCTTACTTTGGGGGAACAGTACCCACATTAACAAAGTGTTTAAACTGCAGAAGGAAGCTATAAGAATCATCACTAATTCCTGTATGAATGTACATTGCCGTCCTCTCTTTAAGAAAGAAAACCTTACGTATGACTGAAACAGGCCTTTGCATACTTACAAATAGCTTTTAAGGAACCCAGGGGTTCATTGCCACTATCACATAAGCCCGCCATCGGTCCCTATCCTCATCTAGATTAATCCAGTGCCTACCATTATATTCCACTTCTTTCAAATCCATTTTTATATTATCCTCTCATCTACGTCTCGGCCTCCCCAAAGGTCTTTTTCTCTCCGGCCTTCCAACTAACAATCTATATGCATTTCTGGATTCGTCCATACGTGCTACATGCCCTTCCCATCTCAAACGTCTGGACTTAATATTCCTAATTATGTCAGGTGAAGAACACAATGCGTGCAGTTCTGCGTTGTGTAACTTTCTCCATTCTCCTGTAACTTCATCCCTCTTAGCCCCAAATATTTTCCTAAGCACCTTATTCTGGAACACCCTTAACCTTTGTTCCTCTCTCAAAGTGAGAGTTCCAGTTTTACAACCATACAGAAAGTTTCAGGTTTTTTGAGAGCAGATTGGATGACAATAAGCTTCTCAACCGAATAATAACAACGTTTCCCATATTTATTCTGCGTTTAATTTCCTCTCGAGTGTCATTTATATTTGTTACTGTTGCTCCAAGATATTTGAACTTTTCACCTTTTCAAAGGATAGATTTCCAATTTTTATATTTCCATTTCGTACTATGTTCTGGTCACGAGACATAATCATACACTTTGTGTTTTCGGGATTTACTTCCAACCTATCTCTTTACTGCTTCAAGTAAAATTCCCGTGTTTTACCTAATAGTTGGCCTTTACATACTTGAATATTATTATTTGGTCAACAAAACGAAAGTGATAAGATATCCTATAACTAAGGGACGGAATTTTGCTGTTCAGATCGTGTGTGTGCGTGTATTCATAGGTGAACCGGTGATGTGCTGTTGCCAAATTATTCTGGCTTCCAGTCTAATTTTCTAATTAACCATACACTTAACTACAAAACTCATAATGGATTTTTTATTTACTTTAATTTATTGTATTCTACCCTCCAATCTGCACAGTTTTATTACTTCCGCTCTCTATAGTCTACAATGTATACCGTATGTAAGTATACAAGGTAAGTAAAAATATGGAACAGTGCTTGTAGCTTTCCTTTTTTAACTTTATGAAGAAACTGTGTAAAATGTGTAAGTCCTTTCTGATAGGCCGCTGACCATGAGATTTGATAACTTCAAAAAATATATTGATGTGGCATGTAACCATAAAAAGTAAGAGAAGTATCAAAATGTGATATAGAGGTGTCTTTGTAGTCTATATTAAATTACTACATTGATGGGTTTACTGTCTAGTCTCGTAATTTTTAAATGTATATTTTGAGCATTTTACTGAGTATTCCATGAATTTAAATGCTTATTTGTCTATTTTCAGCATTTTACTGAGTTTTTCCTAAATTTAAATGCTTATTTGACTATATTTTGAGCATTTTTACTGAGTATTCTCTAAATTTAAATGCTTATTTGTCTATTTTGAGCATTTTACTGAGTATTCCATGAATTTAAATGCTTATTTGTCTCTTTTGAGCATTTTACTGAGTATTTCCTAAATTTAAATGCTTATTTGTCTATATTTTGAGCATTTTTACTGAGTATTCTATAAATTTAAGTGCTTATTTGTCTATTTTGAGCATTTTACTGAATATTCCCTGAATTTAAATGCATATTTGCCTGTCTACTTTAGCCAAAATAAATGCCTGGACATCTGCGCTCTATATCAGATAATTATGGGTCAATGAGTACCTACGTGGCGGGATTCGTCTCGGTTTCGACCCTTAAAAAAGCCAAGCTAAGCAAAAAGTAGTCTAACCTACTTTAACAATTTGTGGATATTTGTATAAATTACCTAATATACAGGATGAAGCGTAAGTAATTTCATTAATTTCAGGGCGTTATTCTTTGAGATATTTCAAGCAAAGAAGTAATACAATTTTGCTCGTTTTTGCTTCCTTTTCGAAATAAAAATTGCTTCGTATCAAAAATGACATTGCTTGTTAAATTCCCAATATGCTCAATCAATTTAAGAGAGCAGTGTAATTTTAGTTTTGTTCTTTAAATGTGCAGAAATTTGATCTGAACAAATGTAACATTGTAAAATTTCTTTGCAAAACGAAAAGTTGCATTTGTTGGGTCGAATTTCTGCACATTTAAAGGACAAAACAAATTCTTTCAATTATCTATTATAATAATACAATGCTCTCTTAAATTGAGTAGACCTAAGCATATTGGGAATTCTACCAATAGCTTTCCCAAAAATGTTTCATAGTATAAAACAAATTTTATCTCAAAAAGGACGCAAAAACGAGTAAAACTGTATTATATTTTTTGTTGAAATATCTCAAAGATTAACCCCCTGAAATTAATGATATTGCTTACGTTTCATCCTGTATTTTGTTTGATAAATTAATTCGATATTGTTGCCCATGCACGATTGATATTATCAGTAATCTACCTCAAACTCTGTTATAAAATTCGCGTAACTTTAATATAATATTCACTGTAATGGAAGACAACATGTTAATATAAAAAACTTACAGAATACGATTTGTCACAAAAGAGAAATTAATGTTTAAGCACTCTTACTATCTAAAATATTAATAAAATATTACATATATACACACACAATCTACACAGTGTGGAAATGCATGCGATGAAATCAAGACGATAAGGAAACTGAAGGCTCTACATCAAATATAAAAAGTGATATACATATAGATACACAAAGAAAAATAAAATATTTCTTTCTACTGATATCATTCATGATCCATTAAATGCAATTAAACTCTCATTTGACGCAACAAATACACTGCAGGTTGTTTTTAAATAATTATTTCAACAAAAATAAACAATTCTTTTTTACTGTTCAACATTACTCCAGAATGCGACTATAATGTATTAAAAATAAACACAAGCGTTGTGTCTTCATGAAATACAATAATTGAACACGACGTCTCTACCAATTAAATTTCCTCTGTTCAGTCGTGTTCAACACACACTCATACTCTGTGAGACTAAGTCCAAAGCTGCCAGATGTATTTCATATTATGTAGGTATAATTTAAAGCTTTAAACATGTAGTATGCTTATCACATCTCGTTACTATGGTAATGAATAATAGAATTTCTTTGTAATGTAATATTTTTCTGTGGGAAAATAATATAAACTTTTGACATCACAAACCTTGGAACTGAATTAATGTCCTTTTGTTTATTTTAGAATGCAACGTCAACAGTTGTTTATGTAGCGTCAAATGTGACATTAGGTTCTTGGGAAGGTGGGAAGGGAGGGGTCGGAAGGAGACGGTTGTAGGTTGTTACAGAGGTACTTGCAGAAAGCGAAAATGTCGAATTTATGATTTTTATGTCATTCAGCGTAAGACATTTTCAAAATTTTGGACATATTCCAGCTTTCAAAAGAAACTGTTTTACCGTTATCTCTGCGTAGCCTACGCCTGTAAATTATTATATTACGCAAACGTTCGAAATCATTTCATAACAAGAATTTGTTTTTTTAATAGACCTATAATATTTACTGTATCTATAAAGTCTTACAGTTAAGCTTCCTTGTAAAACTATGATGACTTGAATAAAGCGGACGTATCGATTTTTTTTAATTATATCATATAGTATGGAATAATTCTCAAAATCTTTATAATGAATAGTTATTTCTACGATATTTTAAAATTAATTAATTAATTACTTACACTTGCAAGCAATTATCCAATGAAACTTTGTTTTACCTTCCTAGTAGAGAAATATTTCCTCAAACTGCAGAGCTATTATTATCATACGTCCCAGAAAAAAAGAGGCCGGCCGGCCAGCCTCGACCTGCGTGGATTGCGCCGCGCGCTAACCGTTTCTCCCGCGCAATCGAGCTCCAGTAGCCACATGGCATTCAGTGTGCTTATAAGTCGTGTAATGAAACTCTCGATTCTTCAAGTGTACAACGTTAGTGTATAAAGTTTAGTGATTATTGTGTATTTAGGTAATGCCTAGCAACAAATTCTGACTGTGTGAACGTGTGTATATGTACAAGAAGTTCATAAAAGGCAAAAGGTCGTGTGCGAAAACAAGACGAAAATTTCGAACAAAGTTTTCAAACAGACCTGTGCCTTCTGCCAAAACAATTACAAGACTCGCTAAAAGATTTAAATAAACAGGCTCAGTGATGAATCGAAAATCAAGCAGAAAACGTAGTATTTTCGGTACGAGACTGTTCAGTATTAATTTGAGTCCACCACGAAGCCCAGATATAACATCCTGTGGCTTTTATGGGAACACTAAAAGTTAGGGTTTATAGGAAAAAAAAACCTCATTCTATAGGTGAACTAAAAGACTATATACGAGAAGAAATCCAAGCTATCAATGATGTGGAACTTCAAAGTGTTATTCATTCGTTTATCAGAAGATGTCAGTTGAGTATGGCGGCAAACGGGGGCCATTTTCAGCAACGACTGTGAGCATGGTAAGTCCAAATTATTGAACATTTATCGTTAGTACTGTTATATACTGGAGAAGTTCCGGAGAAATGGTTATGCGCTCGGCGGAAACCACGCAGGGCGCGGCCGGCCGCTGTTTTCTGGGACGTATGATAATAATAGCTCTGTATTTAAGGAAACACAACTATAAAAATAATATATTTGTAACGGAATTAACTATTAATAAAACAGTTGAGAAACTCTGAAACAAAATCTGTTAAGCTCACCTTCAATCGTAACTGAGTTTGATATGAACTCGTGTTTCAGGTTTAATTTGTAGCTCAAAGCAGGACCCTTTCCAAACTACGAATCTGATTGAAACTCAATTAGACCTACGATTAGAGGTGGACGTAAGAGATTTTGTTTCAAAGCCAATTGAAAACGATTTAGAAATTTTATATAAAATTGTTGCACCTGAAACGTTAAGCATATCTAAGAAAACAAAGAATTAACGTTTCTTTTTAATGAAACGATATAATAGATTCCTAAATAATTAAAGTCAACATAATGAATTAGTAAAACCCCTGTTAATTTTTTTGGCGTAATTTATTATACAGCCGTCCGTGAAAATAAATGTTTGTGAATAAACAACTGATAATCACGTCTTGGATTTGTCCTGAAAGTAAGAATTCTTGCACTAACAAAATATGTTTACGTTGCTACGCAGAGAAATAAAACAGAACACTAACATATTCCAAACATTATATCCACGCCTTTCAACTTTGGACAGCATTTTTGCTGACACAATTTTTATCTTTTCCGTATAAGATTGGAATTCTTGATACGTGTAAGTATTCTTTGCTGAATTTTATATCAGACTTTTCGAATATTTAATCGCTTATATGACATTCTGTGACAACGATGTCACATTCGTTTGCAGACTTTAAGGTAAACGTCGCTACTTTTCTCTAAATTTGTCGATTTATGGTAGACTAGTTTTACAGATAAAGAGAGATAAAAACACATTGTGCGTGTAATAGAAGTGTGAAAAGAGCACACACATAAAAATTCATTCCCACGCCAAAAAAGACCAAATTGCGTGTGCTGTTAAAAACAGTGCAATAATACCACACAGCCATTTCACACAGACGTTGAATATAGACTAAACAAAAGTTTTAAATTGACTTAAAATAGAGCTTAATTGTATATTTCTCTTAAGCTATAAAACTTCTCTTACACAAACAAATTGTCAGTTTGTAACTGAAAATGTTATAACTTTTATGGAAGATTGGAGAGTGCTGGATTTGCAGTAAAAGATCTGCCTTGGGCAGTAAACTATAAATGAAAGAATTAGAAGTTTATCTTTTGCTCCCAGAGTAGCCAGCTTTATCATTTTCCTATTTGTAGGCCTATATATAGTTAATACTGTGTATGTTTTTTTTTTTTTTTTTTTTTTTTTTTGCATAACACCTATTTGTGGACCTCGCTACTCACAAAATCAACGTATAAAACATCTTTAAGACTGTTGTGCAGACCAGTATCACGAACCTTCAGTTTTGAGGTTGCTAGGAACAATAGATTGTGCAGTTATTACTTCGCATTGTCTGTAAAGAGGCGATAGTAGCGATCCTAGTGGTTAGCAACTATCTATGGATGCATATTTATTACATATTGAGCTTCGTGATTGTATATCTAGGTTGTGGTAGGATCCACTAAGTCAAACATGAATAATAGGGTGCTTTTATATCTAATACTTATTTATTATACAAGTTCGTAAAGTGATGTTTGTTGGCACAAGTGTGAAGTCTATGAAAAATGGCATAGTCGAGTTCCAAAAATCACAAAAAAAAGGTTAAAATCACCCCATAAGTGCAACATAGGCCTACATGTTTTTTTTTTTTGTTTGTTTTTTTTTTTTTACTGCGACAGCCTTGAAATTAAAAGGAAAAGAAAATATCCAAACAAAATATGTTTTAAAGTTATTTCGTTTATGAATATCACAGTCATCAAAGAAAGCGAAGGTCAAGAATATTGTGAACAACATTGTAACTTCCACAGTTACAATAATAAATATTTGCATTCTTATGACTGATTGATTTAGAAGAATTTGGAGGGTGAAACTTATAATATTTCTGAAGTAGCGGAGATCATTGTATTGTAATTATGCCAGATAAGTCGAAGGACAAATTATTGGAAATTGTCAAAAAATTCTAGAAGAAGCAAAATCAGTAAAATGCAAAGAAGGTTATTTAAATGCAAGAAGTGAAGCGTCCACTTCCCGATCTTCCGCTTTTACTGTTCTTCAAAGCACTGGGATAAATATGGAAGGTGACTCACAGTTAATGGCCCATGCTTTAGGAATCAGTTCTATAGACCATTTTGAGCAAAAAGTGCCATATGAACATGGGTTCGATTGTCATTAGTTTGAAAGTTATTCGTAAAAATCCAAACTTCATACTGCGAATGAAGCTTTGGAACGTAAACTAAACGGAGGACTGCGCTGTGAAGAAGTACGGGAGAGAAGGGGAAGACAGATCTGGTTATTATATGCTGCGCTTACCAGCGATAGCAGTGCCGAGCTACGGAACGCTACGTGCGCCATTCACATCCATGCGGCCAAGTGCATTGAAGTGGAAGAAGGGATATTTGAAAATCTGCTTCCGAGGTACGTTTATTTTATGATTAATACAGCATTTTAAATTAAATTTAAGTGTATTTTAAGTGAATAATTCTTAGTTCTGCTCAAAACCACTGCTACTTTCGTAGGATTCAATCAGCTGTAACTTCTTAGCGGTCGATGAAATCGGACCCATGTTCATATGACATTTTATACTCAAAATGGCTTATGGAACTGGTTCTTAAAGCGCTAGTCATTAGTCGCGAATCACCCTGTATAGGTCTATGTAAATTGTAAAATTTGTATAATTACTTTGAACCTATAATTTTTACATTTTTTTAGGTGTACATTTTGTGACTGAAAAAAAATTTAAACATTGAACATTATTGTTTTTTTTAGCAGTGCGTGAAGTGACTACTTTACTTACATTTGAATTTCTTCACACAAAGTCTGTCGGCGTAAAATACAACTGTACGCAATATTGTATGTATGTATGTATGTATGTATGTATGTATGTATGTATGTATGTATGTATGTATGTATGTATGTATGTATGTATGTATGTATGTATGTATGTATGTATGTATGTATATATGTATGTATGTATGTATGTATGTATGTATGTATGTATGTATGTATGTATACAACGTCTCTGTGATCTAAAGAAACACAAAATAAAATTGTTTCCAAGAACTTTTTTAAGTTTTTAACGTTATAAATTAATTTTAAAAGAACAAAATTTCAAAAATAGACGAAGACATCCTTCCATATAACTAGCCAACACTTTTTTTAGTCCCCTCAAAGTATACTTAGGTATACATAAATATTGATTAGCATTTCATTCCGATCGCAATAGGACTGTCTTCCAAAAAAATAAATATTTTTGTTTATATTAATCACATAGAATAAGCAGATAAAACAGAAAACTTTACAATCTTTCCCTCATATTCTTCACTGAGCTATTGTAACTTTTCTCAACAACAGACTATAAAAACATGCCTCTCAAGAGCCTTCCCAAACAAAAATCTCATTAATAATTCCAGAGATTGGGTACCACACTCTCTGGTGGCCCACTACAACCTGAATTGCAATAGCATTTCTCGTCTGAAACAGAATTTTTCAGTAGGATTCTTCGAGGTACTCTCTTTCTGCAAACATTACCAACATAACACTCTCAATCTCGCCACAATGTTTACTATAGATAAGCAGTAAGCTAAAGGTCCTATTGAACTACTGACAAGGGAACATCAGAATTTCAGTTGAACGCATTCGATTGTTACTATGGAAACAGCCTAAAACTCATTCAGCTACCACTGTTAGGCCTATGTCTTAACGCTATCACTGCTGCATGCCTATGCAAGAAGTCATTCTATCAATTTCTGTACAGACATAGGATTTTGTGATTGAAATGTGTCTCTTTTTTATGTATGGGTATAATCCTGTCATGCGGATCTCATGTGCTTTGGAGCAATGTATGTGCGTTTGTTTATATTTTAAATTAATATCAAACATTACTTTCACCATCTTAACCAGAATGAATCTTATACAACGTCTGTGTGACTGGCGGTGCAGAAGGGGTAAGAATCCCAACACCACTACAAGAAGAGATGAGTCAGTCAGTCGCCCAGACAGATCTGTTACAAGACGGGTTACTGTGGTAGCATTTCTACGAGCAGCTGTTAGTCTTGTTAGCGACTCGCTTGAATGGCGCAGTCCTTACCGGCGCTCGACCTGGATTTCGTTCTGGACGTTTTCGAGTTCGCACCCCCGGCACCCGTCCCGCCGACTCCCGGAGAACCGGACACCATCTGGTGATGCCCAGATAGAGACTTGGTGCTAAACATGGCGGCAGGGTGATGGTGGTGGGACATGCTATGGTGGTTGAGGTGGTGGTGGTTCAGATGATGAGAAGGGTAGCTCACGTAGGAAGGGGTCGAACCACCCCCGGCGTCGTGGTGGTAGGGCGACGGTTGCAGGGGCGGTGGGGGTGGATAGTGATGCGATTGACTACTCATGCCATGTGACGACTGGTGGTGTGAGGAGGTCGTGGAGGAACTGTGGAGCTGCTGGGTCCCGCAGGCGGTTTCCCTGGGCGACGCCGCCGTTTCAGGTGGCGACGCTGCAGATGATGACGTGGAAAAAGCGGAACTATTATTCGAGCCCGTTGACGATGTACCTTCTCTCTGCTTGACGCCCCCAGAGCCGTTGCCCCCGGGACAGCCTCCCCCCGCCGCCGAGCTGGTGTTGCCAGCGCCGAGAGAGTTGAGCATGTTAACCCCTGGCTTGATGTCGAGGGAGTTGCTGTTGCCCGCGCAGAGGCCGGAACCCGTGGTATCCTGGTGGTGCATGAACGCTACCCCCATGGCCGCCGCGTGGGCTACCGCCGCCGCGGCGTTCTGGTAGTCGACGGAGGCGGACGTCGCCGACGACGTCGCGGCGACGGAGCTCGTGAGGGCGGTGCTGGCAGCTGTCACCGAGTCGGGGGTGGCGTCCTTCGGGGGCGTGGGCGGGAAGCTGAACAGGTGGTGCGCGGCGGCCGTGGCCGAGTGGTGGGAGGTGCTGGCGGGGGAGGGAGACGGCGGCTTCTCGTCCGCCGAGTTGCTGGCGGCGCCGCTGGAACCACCGCTGGAACCGCCGGTTCCGAATGGACTACACCAGGCGGAGCCGTGCCCCACCATGGGCTTGGTGGTGTCGCTCAGCCACGGGTGCAGGGGTGTGTGGTGGAAGTGGGGCCGACACACCTGGCTGCCCGCTGCAGACATGCGCGCCGCCGCGGCCGCTGCAACACACAACACATCCAATTCACTCTTCAAAACTGTGCAGTCCCTAACCAATCTTATACAATTAATATACTGTCTTACTAATAAACCGTGTATAGCTTTTATACGAGACTTATGCAGAGTTGAGACAGAAAACCTTACTAATAAATCATGCATAAGCGATGGATGTATAAACAGCCGTAACTATACATGGGAATTGCTTTGCAGTAGTTATATACACGAAACCCCTTGTTTAAACGTTGTATATAGAGAAAAAATGGCCGCCCTTCTAACAGCTGTTCGTATCGACTGTCATTTTATGATGATGGTTGTCTTGTAACCACAGAAGAACAAACCAAAGAGCACAGAATAATTAGAATAATATTGCTGTAGCTTGTACTCTTTGACCAAAATATAGTGTGGTAATAGAACAGAGCCAGTTGTACTATCGATACTTAACATGGCACACCAGAGCGCTCTACCAGATGCAATAGAGAACCTCAGATATTCTATTACCTTTCGTAATGAAGCAATGACGAAACTATGACATAGCTGTGTTACAGTTATACTGTTATACACGACGTATGTAGTGATTATTAGTAAGAAATTTACACACGACTAATAAACGAGCTATTCGTTTTATACGTATAAGACAGTAAAACATCTGTAGCCTATATAGAGTTTTTATTAGTAAGACCGTTACAGTATTAGTTTATTTATATTTCCAATGACCGAATACATGGAATATTTTTACTTATTTTATATACGTTAGAAAAATAGGCTATACTGAAAAACAAAATCCTGCATATGATGAAAACCAATAGTAGATCGCTCCGGCGTATTAATTTCACTGTCCCGTACGAGAAAGAGAGAGAGACGCAGAGTCCGATCTGTTACCCAGTACATTTCCACTCGAACAATGCGCTGTAACCAGCGTCTTTATAATCATTTATGTCAAGGGGAAACGGTTTAAGCTGAAATTATATTTTCTTTTTCGGCCGTACTTGGAAATTTATTCTCTTTACACCTGGAAAGGTAATGGATTTCAGAATTAAATATACCCCAGGGACAATTGGCTCTTTTGATAGCGATACTCCTAGACTAGGCAACGCTACACTCCTCCGATTAGAGGAAACCGGGAAGCCATTGCAGGTTATATGCAAGAGATTTGTCGCAAAGTTTAGTTGTAAATTAATGTTTATAATAAAAATGCATTGACATTCTTATTTAAGAACAAATTTCTTCGAAAATTAACTCGTTCAAATATTAATCTTATAATTAATTTATATATAAACAAAAAATGTATTCTAAATACTCTCAGTATTATCGGCAGCTACAACACTTTCAGTGACCTTTGTTATTGACTTAAAGTATCTTCATCTAGAAGCTCAAAACCGACTAAGTATTTCAGACCACCATAAATTCAACCATTTACTGGTTTAAATCACATCAGCTGTCCTTCCATTCTTTCTATATTAGTTCTATACAAGAAAACAATCATGTTTCTTTGTCGAATTAGATTCGTTGAGTCTTAATAAACTGCAAATTTTATATTTCACTTTTTCATAAACTAGTGAACATATAAAAATAATATTATTAAAAATAATAATAATTAAAATGTATGTTCTTATTAAAAGTAAACCTATTTGATTTTCTGACGGAGTTTTAAAACATAAACTTTTCGAAATAATTAATAGACCCTGATCGGATAGAGGAAAAGGAATTGGCTGGGTCACTGGTTGAGAAGAAACTGCCTACTGAAGGATGCACTAGAAGGAATGGTGAACGGGAGAAGAGTTCGGGGCAGAAGAAGATATCAGATGATAGACGACATTAAGATATAGCCTATGGATCATATGAAGAGACAAAGAGAAAGGCAGAAGATAGAAAAGACTGTAGAATGCTGGGTTTGCAGTGAAAGACCTGTGCTTGAGCAGAAGCAGAACACTATGAATGAATGAGTGAGTGAGTGAGTGAGTGAGTGAGTGAGTGAATAGAAATCTACATTTCTTTCCTTCAATAGCTATTTATGTATCAAGTACGCAAAATAAGTCTTTAGAGGACGAATTCAGCGTTTTTGGACGAGACGTAAGCAGAGTCCAAAATACGGAATGAGTTCGCTAAATTTTTTCCGTACATGGTGCTTACATCATTTTTTAGTAAAAGCTCTCTAAATCATATGAAATGAAATAAAATAAAGCAAAAGTAAATATAAATATCAGCATAAAAGGCATGAGCAGTCAATATCATATTTTCACCGCCTCTGATAAAGATAATGAAAAATATTGGCATACAAAAACCCTGTTAAAGTTGATATGACGATTGTCACTGTCGTCTGGATCCGAACCTCGTATAGGCTACGTACAAATACGGATATAGATGGCGGTTCATATTCTGAGCGCTCGCTTCTAAACACCAATAGGCTACATACGAACTAGTTTATTTATGAAAGGCTTTGTTTAGTTTTGTGAAAATATGAGTGATGATCCCGAGAAATTTTCAATCCGAGCTAGAAATGTTGAATGTTGGATTATATTTGCTGTTATATGATGCACTGTTTTGTTTAAAATAGTGGTAAAGTTTCTAATTAACATAATGAAACAATGTTGCCTTTTATTTGCTGTTAGGCCTATATGAGGAAGTATTTTGTTTAAAATTCTGGTATGACGATTGTCACTGCCATTTGGATCCGAATCTCGTACAGACTATGTACGAATAGAAATTGAGACGGCGCGCGGCGCTGCGTTGATTTTGTTTAAAACGCCGCTAAAGGTTGCCATGACGACTTTAGCGGTCTAGGCTGGTAACAGTCCGAAAAGTAACTATTTTAGAGAGCATGTATTAAAAATTCAATTTTTCACATACCTAGAATCGAACAATCAAAGATGTTATTGACCAAGTTTGAAGGCTTAACAATCATATCATAGGCGGAGAGAGAACAATTTCCTTTGGGGGGGGGGGGGAGCAAAGCAAAACTATAGAATCCCGATATAACAAGATTATGGGGGTCATTACTTAATAAAAGTATTTTCGGGGGGGGGGCATATTTCTCCATAACCGTGATGTTTCGGATCGAGTTGTATAGGGCTTGAACTGTAGGTCTACTACAAATTATAATAGGGCATAACTTGAAAAAATGTCCCTATTTTTCTCTCTCATACACGAACACATGTAGACATCAATAACATTACGTAACAGTGCTAACAGAAACTTTTTTATCTGAAGCTAACCTTCCCGAAAATATCATATGACATGTAAATTCTAATTATTTTACTTAATCTCTCGTCTTTAAGTTTACACATTATACCGGGATCACTTTTCTTTATTCTGCATTGTTCCGCAGTATGTTATTCATATTTCTACAAGTGGTGGCCTAAACACCTGCAGCCTTCTAACACATGAGTACAGGCTGTTACAAAAGAAACATTACAGTGCTTACATTCCTCAAATGAGGTATAGAAATTTTTATACATTTAGGACATTAATTCTTCAATTTGAGCACAGAAACTTAATCATAAACAAAAGCAAGAAAAATCTTTAGAATTCAATATTTTCTAATGTTAATAGAAAAACAAAAGAGTTCAAACAAGTTTGGGGGGGCAGTGCCCCCCCATGCCCTCCTATAACTCCGTCTATGAATCTTATTCAATTTGGAAATACATTATATTCTTGCCACAGAATTAAAGAAGTCGTAAATATTTATTATTTTAACATTAAAATAATTGAAATAATAATTGCATTTACATAATATTATTCAGTGAAATAATACGAGTAAGTGTAATATCTGTGTTTCATTTCAGTAACTTCTACAATATTTAAAAACACAAACATATCCATTAAGATCCTACATCGCTTGTCAAGAAATGAATTCCCCTCAGAATAAAATAGTTGGCAGATTATACGCAATGAAATTTATTGGCATTATGAAGGCATCAAAGACGATAAGAACCCAAGAGACGTGCTCAAACATAACCTACACTTGTACCAACAATTATTTATTTAATTACTGGTCTCCCATGACTACTCGTTGGAAGGCTGCCCGACAGCTATAGGTGTGTTGTATTGTTTCGTACTGCAAACACATCCCACGTAGGGCAACACAAGAATAAGTGAGAAACTCTCATATAGAAGGCTCCGCCCTTCTATAAATATCGTAACATACAACATTCGATCCGTTGTTTTCTAAGCGGTCGGAACTACATTATAAAAACAGGCCTATCCAATTTTCAGACCAATAATTTTCCCTTCAATTCTTCTTACTACTTTTCAGGCATGTTTTGATGGGTCGACAGAAAATGTTTGTTACTAATTATAAATAATGATGGTTATAGCGAAAAGACAACTCTCATGACGATGATCATGAGGATGATGCTGCAGTAAAATAGAACGAATTATGAAAGGTTTTTTTTGGTAAGTTCATTATACACGCTTTAACATCTGTGGTCATATCGCATGTGAAGGATATTTGTGTTATAAGCTAAAGTAGGCCGCTTTTATTATAGGCCTAGTTGAGTTCCTGTTCCTATTGTCGCATATTACAGACGGCTTGGTTCATGTAACTAATTTAGATTTTGAGTAATGTTTATAATATTGGTCATTAAGGCGGTGGTAAATCATGGTATGTAAATTTACAATCCGGCGTTTGTCTTTGTAACTAAGGGAAACCATGAGAAACCCCAGTGAGAATGGCCGGCCACGAAATTTGAACCCGGGACCTCCTGAATGCGAATCTTACATGTTACCGTCTGCGCCATACTCGCTCTCGGTTTCTGGAAGTTAAGTTCATAGGATTCTACTTTTTCATTGGCGTTATAGTCCTGGAATAACACCGGTAATGAGCTGATTCAAAATTATCGAAATCTCACTTGTGTTCGATTAATGTGACGTGTAAAAACGTGTACAGTAGCTAAGAATAGGCTTTTATTATTATATTATTGTTGGTATTATTATTATATTCATTGATTTATGTCCAAGGACAGGTCCTTCACTGCAAACCCATCTTCAATCTCCCCTCTTTTTTCGCCTTCCTCTTAGTCTCCTCAAACGATCTTCCTTTACCCCAAACTTTTCTCCTCTTCACCATTCCTTGTACTGTATCCTTAAACCATTGGTTTTTCTGAGCCGCGTCGGTTCATTTATTCTTCACCTACTATTTCTAGCATAGCTTCATTTCTTATTTATGATCTTTCTTATTTATTATTATTATTATTATCATCATCATCATCATCATCATCATCATCATCATCATCATCATCATCATCCCCTTGTATTTCCCTGGCTGTCTTTGTCTTTGTATTCCCCTTGTTCTCCTTGTATTCTCGTTTTCTTTTTATTCCCCTTCTCCTATTTGTATTCCCTTGATTCCCATTGTAATCCCCTTGTTCTTCACGTCTTCTCCTTTTTTCCCTTGTATTCCCTTTTTCTTCTAATGTCCCCCTCGTTCTCCTAGCACTCCTCCTTGTGATCGGAAGCATGGTTCTACGTAAGTGTGCAACATAGGCAATGCATCAGAGATGAACAAAACTAACTGTCGCTCTCGCTCGCTGTGTTCGTTGCATTTGTCTTTCGAGTCTTCTCGCCATTCTCGTGCGCTTCGAGTCTCGCTCATCATTCTCGAAATAGCATTTGGTCGGCGTGGAAAGATTCCATAACTTTGAATAACATACATCATTGAAATAAATAACATAAATGTTTAAATGAGACAAAAGACAAACGAAAACAGTATCACAGTTATCAAAATCTTCTGGTTCAACTATCAGATATTACCTATAGTTATATAAATAGAACAAATTCTCAAATAAATTAGAATTTCTAAGAAACATAAAACTTAGCGTTAAATAAAGCGTTTTTTTTTTTTTTTTACTTGAGATTGTATACTTGATCTGAATCATACGAAAAAATTTTCCTAGTCTTTTAATAAGAGGCTATAATTAAATAAAGATTGAGGAATGGATTATTATACACTGAAAGATAGAGATGATGTTTCAAGTAGGCTACTTGATTGTTTGTACATATATGACAGTTGCAAAACATATAAAAGTTCAGTCTGGTATTAAAACTGTGACGACGATTCAAGCTACTTGACGTTTGAGAGTTGATCACTCCTGAAGTCCCGATGTTTTGAACGTTTGCTTACAAGCAGTCGACAGGCAATACTGTCGTGCGGGTTTTCGACTTTGCGGGCGCTGTTAGTCTTGCATTCTCGCTCGTTGTTCATCTCTACTATGCATCATCGATTGTTTCCCTACCTCCTTGCAAACCGTATTCTAATTTATGAGGCAAATAAATCTTTGCTTACAGCGTAAATATGGTCAGGAGCGCTATTAGACTGTTAAACAACGTGGTTTGGAATCAGGATATACTGAGGGATAGGTCTGCTCCGACTAGAGTGGACATGTAAGTTAGTGCTGAAGGTTGAACACTTAGTGAAAGACAGAACGTTTAAGAGCAGTCCAAATGGATGGTTTGCGAGTTTCCACACTACAACATGTTAGAAATGAAGTTACCTCGCAAGAAATGAA